>NC_056733.1:761390513-761440961 GCF_019279795.1 Protopterus annectens
GTTCTTTTTAAACAGTGTCATAGAGGTGCGCTGCTTCACATGAATTGGCAGCCTATTCCAAAGATGTGGCAGTTGCTGGGAGACAAATCGGTCCCTCTAGCATGTCCTATTCAAGTTGCAGGCCATATTTAGGTCCCTGGAACAGGTAGCTCTAATCCCATTTGATTTACGGATGTGCAGCAAATTCATTAGGTTTGGGTCAGAGATTGCACTATAAGCCAGGCATAAGGTTCATAGGCTGGTATTAGGTTATTGGCCCTAGGGCCTATACAAGCCTAGCCATAATTTAACTGACTATTTCTTCCCACAGTATTTACTTCCCTGGACCCCTGTCTAGCAGAGCGACTGACGTGATCCCCGGGGTGAATTTCCTATCTCCCATACAATCATCAAGGTTCCTTTTGAAGAGGGCCAAAGAGGTTCTCTGCTTGACATGTATGGGCAGTCTATTCCAGATTCTGGGGTGTCTCTGGGTCAGGAACCTATCCCTCCAGCATGTTTTGTTCATTGCGATGACAAGGTTTGGATCCCTGGAGCATGCTTCTCTGAGGGATTGGGATTTCTTTAAGAGTAGCATGTCCAATAGCTCTGGTTTGACATGGCCTTGTATGTTAAGAAGAGATTGCCTCTGAGTAGACGATATGCGACAGAGTATAGGTGGAGTTTTTTAGACGGTCAGCATAGGGCATCTGCTTTAGGCCTGTGATTCTTTTATGAGGTATTTCTGCGGCCTTTCCAGTTGCTGCAGATGTCTTGAGAGGTACATACCAAACGGGGCGTTGTATTCTATAATGGGTCTAATGAGGGATGAGTACAGTGGGACAATGACCTCCTTTTTTCTGGATGAAAAGCCCTTAGTGACAAGGTGTGCCACATAGAAGGATTTCCTGACTGTTGTGGTGATGTGGTTATCGAAGGTGAGACCACTGTCCACCTGTGTCCCTAAGTCTCTTATCACACTTTCGGTGTTTAGTGTACTGCCACCTATGTGGTAATTCATGGGTACATGGTTTTTCCCAAATGGGATAACTATACATTTCTTGGTATTGAGCTTGAGCCCATGGCTCTGGCACCAAGCATCACTTTCTGTAAGGCCCTTTTGTAGAATATCCACATAATTTGGGGATTCAATAATGGCTCCCAGTTTGCAGTCATCTGCGAACTTTGTTAGCCAGAGTCCCTTAGTGTTGGCCTGTACTTCAGAGAAGTAGATGCCAAACAAGAGCGGTTCCAGGACTGAACTCTGAGGTGCTCCACTTGTCACTTGTCTGGAGCTGGATTTGGAGTTGGCTACTTGACAGTAGACTTTAATTTCCACTTTCCAACAAATGCCTCCTTGGCAGTCAATAGAATCAAACCCAACAAGGCTCTACCCTATCTAGGGAATTCAGATCCTGTATCCCAGCTCAAAACAATCATTTCCTTACTTACAGCCATTTTTTCAGCCAATATTTCTGACTGAGTATTCTGCATGGAAGTTCTTATATCTGTCTACACATTACAATCTCAAAACACATGACCCAAGTACCTCTCTCTTTTCTCCACTACACCGCCAACATCTGCCATCCACCCGAGGAAGTATTCTTTTGAAGTCCACTTGGGGCACAAAAATACCTATGAAAACTTTCAAGCAAAGATCCTAAACCTTCTGGACTTGGTTCCATACTTGGGAGCCATACATGTCTTCCCATTGTTTTTTGGTAAATTGTTTTTCCAGTCTCTCTTCCCAATCTTTTCTAACCTCCTCTGATTAATTCTTATAGTTATCATGTAACATTTTGTATGCCCTGCTAACTATCCCTTTCTCAACAGCTGCTTCTGTTCTAGATTCAACCAAAAACTTCACCACAGCTAGTCCTTCACATAAAATTCTCCTATCCCTTTCTCCCTGCCTGTGCTCTGAGATCAAACATTCACAAGGAAGACATTCCCCCAGCCCACAATCTAAATGTCCTTCTGGCCCCAGCCCATTCCATTACCCCTTTTTCTTGAGTTATTTGCTCCCAATATCTTGGTTCCTTCCTTGCCCACCCTCTGCAGCCTTACTCACACTGGCAAAATCTCCCCTCTCCACCCCCGTACTGGCCCCATTCCTAGAATATTCCCTGCCACTTCATGAATACAGTACTCTGCATGGTTGTTCTCATGCTCTTCAATGATCTGCATCCAAAATCCTACTCTCTCTCCACCCTGCTTCATCATCATCCCCCTCCACTTTGAATTATACCCTTCTGATTGTGTTATGTATATGAGCCTTAACTGTGCAGTTTCAAAATATCCCTTCAAATTACACATACCTAAAACACTTTTTTCCACTGTAAGGAGCACCCCCACCCCAACTAACTCCCCACTCCCCAACAGATCCCTTCAATTCTTTATTAATATTCTCCACAACTTCTCCTTGGGTTGACAAAAGTATGCCCAGCCCACATACAAGACTAAAGGGACTAAAAACACCTTCACTGCTTGCATCATACTATCCACATCCATAAATAGGAGTTTCCAATTTTTCAATTTTTGCATTATTCTTTTTAGTCTTTTTCCCAGCTGCCACAACAGAAGCCTTTTTAATCCATCCTCCTAAATACTTCATCTTCTCATGTCCCCATAAATATAGGTATTGCTGAACCAATTCAAGTGTGGGTACATAATTTATGTCTATAGCCATTGTTTTATCCCTATTAATTCCACATGCCGAAAAGACTTGAGACTGTCTCAGAATATTCCATAACATTGAGATGTTCCCTACTGAATTTATAAGGTACAAAATAATATCATCTGCAAACAAAGCCGACTTCTCTCTACTTCCACAGCAACTATATTCCTGCTTCCGTGTCCCCTACCAAGGGTGTATGTACCCATACATACTCTTTATACACTAGTGAGTACATTTTTTTTCTGAGCATCATATCAGCAAGGCATTTTTATTTATTTTACATTTTTTATTTTACATTTGTTTACCGGGAATGTCCGACTGAGCCAATGGCCCATTTTCAGTGGAGGCTTGGGGAGAAAAGCTCCAAAAGCACAAAATTACAAAAATTACAAAAAGAGATAACATTTAACAATAATGGAAAAAAGAGCTAATATTAAACAATAATGAAATAAAGAGGAAAAAAGGTCATATGTCTACAACTGTCTAAATGAATGCTGTTAACAGACGCAATATTGCTAATCTAAAAACAATATTTTTAGAAGATTTAGGGGCAACAGCTGAACATGTTATTTACATTTATTAAGTGTCTGAGGGGCAGCATTTTTGAGAGATGTGTCCATTTTTAAGTGATAGGTGTCCAGGGGGGCAGCACTAAGAGCTTGTGAGTACAAAATGGAATTTGCTTGCTACACCTCTATGTGCTATCAGGTGCAATCCCATTTCTTGTGCCGCCTCTCACAGCTGCATGGTTGGCAGCAGAGTGGGTAGAAGTGGGTACTGCCCTGCTTGCTTATGTACTACATAACTGAGGTGTTGTCTGCCTTTACCAAATGTGGCTCTGGTGTTCACATCTGTTTATGCAATCATGCTCCTTTATACAGCCATCACTTCCTTTTGATTGCTGTGGCTATAGAGTAATGTTGTGTCACACCATCCTTGTGCCTGAACCACCCTCAGTCTGCACCCCAGGCATGGACTGAGGTGGTTGAGGTCATAATTTGGCTTCCTATATGGCAATGTAGGTGGGAATCACTGTTTTGTAAGCACTTTTCTATCCACCACGATATTTTGTAAGCATAGGAGAAGCTTTATTTTGAAGCTTAGAGGGTACTTGTATTGTCACCCCACATTCTTTAGGTACCACTGTATTTGCCTCATGTGCAGCCTGGAAAAGGAATCACCAGGATGCAAGATCTCATGTATCCCAGAGCCCTAGGGATATCTCTAATTGCCACGAACACCTGCTGGCATAGCGACTGAAAGTACTGGGACAGGAAAAGAGCTTTTTCTTTCAGGGGAAAAAGGCCAGAGGTAATTGAGAACATGAATTTGCGTATGTGATGAGTTTGAAAACTTTAAAAATTCCTACAGAGAACTTTGTCAGAAATGTTGGGGGAGCAAAGGGTTGTAACTAAGGAAATTATTATTTTCAGTTGAGATATAGAATCTGAATTGCCTAAACATAGAAAGTACTTACTAAGTTTATTACTGTCAGCTACCAAAAAGACGCTTACTAGAAAATGGAAATTAAATTAAATAAAGAAACAAAAAATAAATAAAATCTAAATCAACCTTAACTGAAGTACTGAATACTATAAAGAAAATAAAAGAACTGGAGGTAGGATTCCACAAAAAGGTAAGGAGCAACTTATATACAACAAAATTAAAACTGGGAAGAATATATGCAGCATAATATTCAGGAGAAGGAGGGAAACTTAAAGGAAGGCAGTTATTGAACAATTTATACAATCTAACCTTAGAATACTCAAGTCTTCCATAAATAATTCTATTTGTGCATTTTCTTGGTTTCCCAATTCCCCTGCTTTATTCAAACATTCACAGAATGTCCGAAGATCTTTGGTTACTTTTCTTGTCATAAGCTCTCTGTCTAGCAATGACCTTTTCTACTTTCTGTTGCCTAAGTCGTTGTGTTAAAAGTTTTGTGTTCTACGTTCATTATCAAAGAATACTTGCTTAAGTGCAACTTTTCTAAATTCATAATCATCCAAATGCTCCTTTATTTCCCTTCAGCATTTAAAAACCAACAGTTTATCTTCTTTTTTCTGAAAGACTTCCTTTTTTCTGTAATTCCTTAACCTTTGATAACTCTAGTAAATAATTTATATTACTTTTCAATATCTTTTTTCATTTCTACAACATTTTGATTTCCTAACACTACTTTTTCATATCTCTTTCTCTTACTTCTACAAAAGTTTAAACTCCATTTTTAATTTTATCGCACTCCCTACCAAGCCTTATGAAGAAATGTCCATCTTAATAATAACTCTCAAATCATTTTCACTCGCTATTCCTTAAATTGCACTTTTTAACAAAGTAGCAATGCACAAGTATCTCATTTTACTTCAAATGACCTTCATATTTATCTTGGTCTATTACTGAAAGATCTAAAATAGTTATTGGATGTATTTCAACGCTTTCAATTAAATACCCAATGCTCCTGTGAAAAATAGTCCAGTTTAGCCCTATTACTGTACCTTGGGAAATAATATGTAAACTCTGAGCTAACTAGCTAAATCACATCTTCTATCTCAAATATCATATTTCATCAGAAATCTACCTTCTACCTGCCAACAAACTCTTATTACTACAAATCAAACATTTTAGTCTTTCTTTTCCTCTTCAATCAGTATTATTACTCCCTTTCCCCTTGTTCCTTATACTCTGCTTAATATCCATTCTGAAGTCCTTTTTTGCCAAACTCACATGAACATTTTTTATCCAAATGTGTCTCCTGTAACATTATCTGCAGAGTGCACTTCTTAATATACTCCAATATTATTTTTGTCTTTTATCTTCAATGCTTCTGATAAGAAACAATTACCAATTGGGGGGGATGCGGTCCAACCCAGGTGCAAACAGTAAAGGGGTGCAGCCATGCAAAGCTTAAGCTAAAACTAGAGTTGGATTCTTTAAGGGTATTCTTCCTTAAGAACACTCTGTCTGTGCATCCCTGCATGCTTTAACACACAGACCTGTTGCATACTTCTTTTCAGCATTCCGCCATTCCGTGCAGATTTAAATACAAGTGTATGCGCGTGTGAGTTAGTTGGGTAGGTAGTTAGAATACTTCTCAAATCTGGACAAAGCCTAAAATAATGTGGGGATAAAAGTCCAAAAGTAGGGACAGATTTTAAATATTTCTTATAAACTTTGAAAGTTGCCAGAATAACAGGTTTTGTGTTTGCATACATTTTCTGAACAACATGAATTCTGAACTTCAAATGTATGTCATTATTAAGAAACTTCAATCCTCAGTAACTTACCTGAAAACCACATATTTTCTGAGGTATTGGTGAATGTAATGACAAAAGTCCAGGTGAGGTATTGGTGGATGTAATGACAGAAGTCCAAGTAGCCTTTTATAGTTGAAATGTTCCGAAATGGCAGTTTTGTCATTATTGGTTCATAAATTTTGTTTCAGTGTCTCAAAGCTTACTGGAAAAATGTTCAAAACTAAACATTTTAAACACACTAACAAGTGGTGCTGTCTTATACAATGATTATCATTTAATATACAATCAGGAAGGGGAATCAAAGAACACATGCATATGTGCATTGTCTTGAAAATGTATGCAAGAGGCCTATGGTTTGAAAACATCTTCCACTGGCCAGATGCATTTTCTTTGAATGTGTTTCAATGAATGTGAGTTTCAGTGACAGAGAATTTTACTGTTAAAGCTAAATCTATTTTCATGGTGACAGTATTGTTTTGTATAGTAATCGAAACCGGCCAACAGGATTAATCACAGCAAGTGAATCAGCCAGGGCATTTGGACTACCAGACTGAAGGCAAACATTTTTTTTAATGTGAATATAACCAGATTTTCTTATTTTTGGAGAGGGCTGGTGGCTAGGCTAGTGCGTGTGTTTGTATTTGTCTGAATATTTTAAAGTTTAGCTTGTATGTCTGTGCGCATTTATTTAAATATTTTGAAACTGGATATTTATGTTCTTTTCTGCAGGGTTAAAGTAACTTGGCCTTTCATTTGCTCAGCTTAAATTATGCCACTAACGCTGACAAGTGAATATTTGTGTTAATAAATTGGAATATTTTTATCCTTTATGTGGGAGGGAGGGTTGGCCAGTTGTGTTGCTGAAGAATGTAACTTATCCTTTTCACTTGGTCAATTTAAATTCCACAATTAAGGTGCATGTATGTGAAAAAATCTGAATATCTGCCTTTGTTTTGGGGGAGGTGGCAGTAACTTTGTCCTTTTCATATTACTTTAAATGCTGGCATTTGTGTGAAATAAACTGAACTTTTTGGGTGGGGAGTTGCTAGCTGTGCTATGGGAACACATCCTCATCATTTGCTCAGCTTAAGGTCTTGTATTAAGAGCTGGCTAGTGCACATTTGTGCAAAATACATTGGAATTTTTAATTTTTTATTTCTTTTGAGGGGGGTGGCTAGCTGTGCTGTTGATGAAATAACTGGTGCTCAGTTCAAAGGCAGGCATTAACAGCTAGTGTCCATTTATATGAAATGTTTGTGTCTTTCGCCTTTTCCCAGTTAGGGGTCGCCACAGCGGAACTCCGGTCCGCTAATGATTGGCAGTAGATTTTTACGTACTGGCTTGCCGGGCCTAACGCACAACCTTCAACGAAGGAACAAACTGGAATATTGTATGAAACACATTTGAAACCGTCAACTATCAAATACCATCTTGGGTGCTGTTTCTGATGAAGTTCTGTCATCTGTTAATTCTCAGCTGACGACCCTACAGTCCATATCCAATTCATCCATAAGGTTGATCTCACATGTAGTGGAAAAATCTCAAGGGCAGCAGGTTCAGGCGTTTCTATAAGAAGCCTCGCCTGGATGTTCCTCTGATTTTGTGGAGCCTTTCAAGTCTTCTTTCATCAATGCTCCTTTTGATGGAACATCTTTATTCAGCCCGAAAGTAAAAGACACTCTGCCCAGGTGTGAAAAGGATGGAAAGACAGTCTGCCATGGGCATGAGTTTTTCGACTCCTCAAAGAACCTTTTCCAGGAATCAATGAGGTGGTCAAAAAATGTGGATCAAGAAGTCTCAGGGGCCTTGACAAGACGTATGTGGAAAAGGTTCCCCCAGAGTCAGAGGAGGGAACTATAATGGACGAAGAACACCCCCCCCCCAGGTAGAGGAGGTCCTCAGAACCAGGGTTCTAGAAAATCATTCTTTGACAAACCCTACCAGCACTCCTGAAAGGAGGCTTGACTGTCCACTTGTGTAGACAGTCAGAGGACATTTATCCCTGCAGCAGGGAGCCTGGCTAGATATAACAAAAGATACCTGGGTGCAGATAATTATTTCCAGAGGCTATATTATACCCTTTTCCCTTTCTCCCCCAATCCCAAGTAAAATCCTTGATGTTCCACTCAGTCAGGGGGAATAAGCAGCAATTCAAATACAAAAGCTGCTAGAAAAAAAATAGTCATCCAAGAGATCTCGCCATATCAGACAGAATTCAGAACTTGCTCAAGGTTCTTTTTGATGCCAAAGAAAACAGGAGACGGGAGACCAATCCTGGATCTCTCCAAACTAAACAAGTCAGTTTGAAGAAACAAGTTTTGGATGGTCATGGTTCATTTCATTCTCCCCTTTCTGGGCAATGACGACTGGATGTGTTCTATACACCTTCAGGATGCGTACTTTCACAAAGGATGAACAGATGGTCCCAGAAGGTACTTACGCTTCCGACTGGGAGCCAGTCATTATCAATCAGAGTACTGCTCTTTGGACTCACCACAGCCCCCCAGGATGTTTATCAAATGCATGGCAGTAGTAGCAGCTCACCTGAGACAGCAAGGATTCAGAGTATTTCCATATCTAGACGACTGGCTCATTACTGCTATAACCAGGCATCAACTCATATGTGCAAGAGACCAAGTTCTCCAGACTTGCTCTCATCTGAGGATAACCATAAACAATAACAAATCTCATCTGCAACTGGCTCAGACTTTAGAGTTTATAGGAGCAATTCTCAATAAAAAGACAACTATTGCTTCCCTTTCATTACTGCGTGTTAAGACTATTAGACTTTAAGTCAAAAAGATAATCTGCAGTGCCTTGATTTCAGCCCAACTGGTCCCTCAGCCTCTGGGATCGATGGCAGCAGTAATAAATTTAGTACCACTTGCCAAGTTTTATATGAGAATTCTTCAATGGATGTTAGCTACTCAATGGCTGATTCTTTATCAGGACTATGTCATACAAGATATGAATCACTCACATCTGTAAGATAGATCTAAAATGGTGGATTCATTCAGACCAGGTTCTACAAGGTCATCTGTTCATTCCCCATCAGCCCAAGGTCATAGTGACCATGGACGCTTTCCAGCTAGGGTGGGGGTTGGGGGCATTATATGTAGAAGACAGTCCAAACCACCTGGTCCCCCAAGGAGGCCAATTTACATATAAATGTCCTAGAGATAAGAGCAGTGCTGTTAGTGTTACAGGCATTTCAGAATGTTCTCCCTTTAGGGACAGTTGTAGTACAATCGGGACAACATGGTGGTTGTCTGGTATATCAACAAACAGGGAGGAACCAAATCCTAACCATTGTGTCAAGAAGCTTTCAGAATGTGGCAGGGTGATCTCTTCCAACTGTTTTCTTTTAGCAACACACATTCTGGGGAAATCCAATATGAAAGAAACTGAGCAGCTTCATTCTTCTACCTCACGAATGGTCCCTCAACAAAAAGTGCGAATACAATCTTCCAACAATGAGGCAAGCTTTGCTGCAATCTATTCACTTCCTCCATGAACAACAAATGCAGCAGCTACTTTGCCCTTATCTCCCCACAGGGGGAATCCCGAGGGACGCTCTTCTTCATGATTGGCCCCATGGGTCGCTTTATGCATATTCTCCCACTCCATAATTCCCAAATTTCTTCAGAAAGCTGCAAGATTGAAGAGCAAGGTCATCCTCACTGTCCCTTACTGGCCTCAACAAATTTGGTTTCCCTTCCTTTGGCCTCACCTGATTCAACCCCATTGATTTCGGGATCCAACTCCAGACCTCCTGTCTTACCCAACAGGTATGATACATCCACATACAGTAAATTTCACTTCCATTAATAGCCAGACAATCTATGCTCTCTTCTCCAGTCAGTCATATTCTTTTGTCTACCTATAAACCTTCCACCAGCAAACTATACACAGCAAATGGAAGAGATTTGTTTTTTGCGCTCAAAAACATAATGCTGAACCTTTCTCAGCTCCCATTCATGATATCTTGGAATTTCTAGTGCACCTTTTTGAACAGAGAGCTAGTTCTTCTAAAGTATAATTAGCAGTGATTTCCAATTTTCTTGCTGGAATAGTGGAATAGATGGTTCTTCTGTAGCGTCCCATAAGTTGAACACCTTTTAAAGATCCTACCCCCCCCCCCCGAGACCTAAAAACCTTGTGCTACAGTCTCTTACACAATCCCCTTTTGAACCCTCAGCTACATGCAAACTCAAATATCTTTCATGGAAGACAATTTTCTCAGTGGCCATTACCTTGGCCAGAATAATTTCTGAGATCCAAACATTGTGCTTGAAACCGCTATACCTGATTTTTCATAAAGACAGAGTTACCGTATATGTACCAAGCAGTCATTTCTTCCAAAGGTGGTGTCAGAATCCAATATAAATCAATCAATTAATTTGCCAGTATTCTTTTCCAAATTTTCTAACAGAGGAGAATACTTATTACATTTATTGGATTTTCATAGACAGTTGCATTTTTACTTGCATAGGACAAAAAGACATCAGAAACTCTGATCAATTATTTGTTTCATATGCGGAGCCAACATCGGGTAAACCAGTTACCAAAGTTGTCCTATCTAGATGGAGAAGAAATTGTATTTCATTTGTGTATAACAAATTGGGCACTGCTCTGACAAAACCCGTTCGAGTCCACTCCACCAGATCCATGGCAACTTCCTCAGTTTTTCAATCCAGAGTGTCCATGGTTGAAATCTGTGCAGCAGCCATTTGGGCTACTCCCCATACCTTATTACTCACTACAAATTAGATCTGGTCTTCAGAGGAAGGGAATCTTTTGATTCTATTGTGCTCAAGAATATCCTTCTTTCAGTCTGCCCTGAAAATTAGGTAGCTGGGGACTCTGACCCATCATTTGAGGACAGAATGAAAATTGACAACATCAGATAAAGAAGTTATGTACTCACTATAACGTTCCATCTGTGTTGTCAATTTTCATTCTTCCTCAATTCCCCTCCCACCAACCACCATCCTTAAGGCTATTGGAAGAATGAGTGATTAGTGGACCTATAGATCCCTTTTTTTTTCTTTTAATATAAGCTCCAGATATAGCTTCTCCATCTTCTTCTTTCGGCTGCTCCAGTCAGGGGTCGCCACAGCAGATCAACTGTTTCCATTTCTTCCTGTCCTCTGCATCTTGCTCTGTCACACCAACCACCTGCATGTCCTCTCTCACCACATCCATAAACCTTATCTTAGGCCTTCCTCTTTTCCTGTTACCTGGCAGCTTCATCCTTAGCATCTTTTTCCCAATATACTCTCCATCCCACCTCAGCACATGTCCAAACCAACGTACCTCTTGCCTCTCTGGATTTGTCTCCAAACCTTCCAACCTGGGCTGACCCTCTAATATACTTATTCCTAATCCTGTCCATCTTCGCCACACTCAGTGCAAATCTTAACATCTTCAACTCTGCCACGTCAAGCTCTGATTCCTGCCGTTTTGTCAATGCCACTGTCTCCAACTCATATAACATAGCTGGGTCTCACTACCCTCTTGTAGACCTTCCCTTTCACTCTTACTGGTACTCATCTGTCACAAATCACTCCTGACACTCTTCTCCACCCACTCCATCCTGCCTGTACTCTCTTCTTCACCTCTCTTCCACAAACACCATTACTCTGAACTGTTGATCCCAAGTATTTAAACTCATCCACCTTTGCCACCTCTACTCCCTGCATCCTCACCATTCCTCTATCCTCCCTCTCATTCACACACATATATTCTGTCTTAGTCCTGCTGACCTTCATTCCTCTTCTCTCTAGAGCATATCTCCACCTCTCCAGGGTCTCCTCCACCTGTTTCCTACTCTCACTACAGATCACAATGTCATCTGCAAACATCATAGTCCACGGGAACTCCTGTCTCATCTCGTCTGTCAACCTGTCCATCACCATTACAAATAAGAAAGGGCTCAGAGCTAAGCCTTGATGCAATCCCACCTCCACCTTAAACGCATCCGTCACTCCCACCGCAGACCTCAACGCCATCACACTACCCTCGTACATATCCTGTACCACTCTTACATACTTCTCTGATACTCCCGACTTCCTCATACAATACCACAACTCCTCTCTAGGCACCCTGCCATATGCTTTCTCTAAAGACACAATGCAACTCCTTCTGACATTCTCTGTACTTCTCCATCAACACTGTCAAAGCAAACATTGCATCTGTAGTGCACTTTCCTGGCATGATACCATACTGCTGATCACTAATCATCACCTCCCTTCTACACCTAACTTCCAGTACTCTTTCCCATAACTTCATGCTGTGACTGATCAACTTAATCCCTCTGTAGTTACTACAGCTCTGCACATCACCCTTATTCTTAAAAATCGGTACCAAAACACTTTCTCCATTCCTCAGGCATCCTCTCACTTTCCAAGATTTCATTAGACAATCTAGTTAAAAACTCCACTGCCATTTCACCTAAACACCTCCATGCTTCCACAGGTATGTCATCTGGACCAACAACCTTTCCGTTCTTCATCCTCTTCATAGCTATCCTTACTTCCTCCTTGCTAATCCACTGCACTTCATGATTCACTATCCGCACATCATCCAACCTTCTCTCCCTCTCATTCTCTTCATTCATCAGCCCCTCAAAGTACTCTTTCCATCTGCTCAACACACTCTCCTCGCTTGTGAGTACGTTTCCCTCAATATCCTTTATCACCCTTACCTGCTGCACATCTTTACTAGCTTGGTCCCTCTGTCTAGCCAATCGGTACAGGTCCTTTTCTCCCTCCTTACTTGTCCAAACTTTTATACAACTCGTCATATGCCTTATCTTTAGCCTTCGCCACCTCTCTCTTTGCCATGCACCTCATCTCCATATACTCGTGTATTTTCTTCATCTCTCTGACAATCCCACTTCTTTGCAAACCTCTTTCTCTGTATACTCTCCTGTACTACTTCACTCCACCACCAGGTCTCCTTGTCCTCCTTACTCTTTCCAGATGTCACACCAAGCACCTTTCTAGCCATCTCTCTTACTAGCTCTGCTGTAGTTACCCAGCTATTCGGTAACTCTTCACTGCCACCCAGTGCCTGTCTTAACTCTTCCCTGAACATCACCTCACAATTACCATTTTACAATTTCCACCATTTGATCCTTGGTGCTGCCCTCACACTCATCCTCCTCTTATTGATCACCAATGTCATCCTACAAACCACCATCCTATGCTGCCTAACTACATTTCCCCCTGCCACCACTTTACAGTCTCCAGTCTCCTTTAGACTGGCCCTTCTACATACGGTATAATCCACCAGTGTGCATCTTCCTCCACTCTTGCATGTCACCCTATGCTCCTCCCTCTTGTTAAAATACGTATTCAACACAGCCATGTCCATCCTTTTCGCAAAATCCACTACCATTTGACCTTCTGCATTCCTTTGCTTAACACCATACCTATCCATCACTTCCTCATTCCCTCTGTTTCCTTCACCAACATGCCCATTGACATCTGCTCCAATCACCAGTCTCTCACCCTTGGATACAGTCATCACCACTTCATCCAACTCGCTCCAAAATTTTTCTTTCTCATCCTTCACACACCCAACTTGTGGAGCATATGCACTAACAACATTCATCATTACACCATCAATTTCCAGCTTCATAAACATCACTCTTTCCGACACTCTTTTCACCTCCAAAACACTCTTAGCATACTGTTCCTTCAGGATAATGCCTACGCCATTTCTCCTCCCATCCACACCATGATAAAACAATTTGAATCCAGATATAGCTTCTCCATAATAACTTCAATCTTACTTTCTGCTAAGGCAGCAAACAAGATCGGAGGTAACTGGTGCATAATGGGTAAGGGAGAAGCTTGAGAGATTTTAGTTGCCACGAGCTTTAGCAACGGCTGACTTGGATCCGAACCCATCAGCTGAGGAAGAATGAAAATGGACAACACAGATGGAATATTATGGTGAGTATATAACTTCATCTGATGTTCTCCAATTTAGCTTTAATGTTGATTATATTATTATTTTATTAAGATTTTATTGTTTGTTGTATGGCATACTATCATTTTAGAAATCTTTTTATTAGGGCATTCATTCAAGTCCTTAAGGTATTTTTATGCAACTTGTTTTTATTTGGAGAATTTTAACCTACATATTTACATATTTACAATGTTTTTGTAAATCCATTTTTTATATAAATTTTTTTTATTGTTCATTCATTAATATATCCATTATATACATTCATTTGATGTAATTATTCACTGTTGTCTGTTTTGAAAACATTCTTATGAATATTTAATAGGTGGTTTAGTTTGATTGGCTAAATAACTCACATGTTATTTAAGGGCTAATTTCCTGCTATTACTAGTTCTGATGAAGTCTGATATTTAAAAGACGAAACTGCTTAACTCATATACTTTTTAATCATTTTGTTCATTAAAGTTGTGTTTTATTCCCTTTAACCGCCTGTCAGAATTTAATCCAAGGGATTATTTTTGATTACTCCCATTGCTTAATTCTTATACTTTGGATTTATCTTTATTTATGTTTAGGGGTCATTTTATAACTGAAATAAGGCACGCGGAGATACAGCCTATAATGTCTAGTATAGTACACCCCTGTTGTACAGGAAGCATACTCAGTGCAAAGGTTTAGTATCCTTTTATACGTCTGGGGCATGCTATTAGCAGACAATAAACCATACACTGTTTGTAGATGATCCAGTATTCAGTGAACTTTCACTACTGTTACAAGGACAGTGTCAATATGATGTAAACGTCAGGTACAAATGGTGTGGCAATGCACACTAAACTTTTTTTTGTGCAGTACACACACATATATAATGTTGAAGTGTCAGAATGTATACTTTAGCTGCTTCTGCCTTGAGTCATGACTTTAGTGTCTGTGCCACTGATGCAGTTAGTTCATGTTTTTCTGTGCTACAGTTCATACTTACTAAGCTTTTAATATTATAATTTGTTATGCTACTGTTGGCATTTTGATTGGAACTGCAAAAAGATGTTGATTGTGCTAAATTGTGTTTTATTTATATTTGTGTGGTTTCTTTAAATTGTTAAGCCTGTGTTGTGTTATGTTTGGTTATGCATCACCTGACAGTTACATGATTAAATCTGAAAATGGATTAAAGTTTCAATACAACTTCCTGTTTGGACATGCTTTTGAGTGTCTTGGTCACTTACGTTTTTGCGAAAAGTTGTTGCCAAGGCATTTTTTTTTACCAAGCCTGTAATGTTTTTTTTTTTTTGGGGGGGGGGGGGGCAGATTAGTAGTAAAATTGTATAAATATAAGTATGATAAATTTTGGGGGATGGTAAAAAAAGAGTAAAAGAGAAAAAGTGTGTATAAACGAAGAAATAAAATGTTACCAAGTAAATATTTTTGTGGAAAATAAAAATTGATGTTACAGAAAAAGATAGAAAAGTATGGTATAAGAATATAATGGTAAAACATTACTATGTAAAACCATGGATAAATCTAACAGATGAAAAATAAAAATAAAAAGCAAACTGTGGAATCAGGAAGTAGAATATTAAGTTTTTTTTTCTGTGGAGACTGGTAATAGATAAACTGACAGTAAAAGGAAATATGCCATATAAAAAGAAAAGTGATAGAACATTGTCAAGAAGAAACTATAGGATATGAGTTTTTGAAATGTAAGCGTAAAAAAGTTATGGAGAAAACTATGTAAAGAAGATTTTTTTGAAGATATATAAAAAAAAAAAGTGGATGAAATAACCATGGATATGATTGGTGCAACAATTAGTGTTGTCACCTCACAGCAAGAGGTTCTCAGGTTCGATTCTTGGCTGGGGTGCCTTCTGTGTGGAGTCTGCATGTCCTTCCTGTGTTCGCGTGGATTTCCTTCGGGTGCCCCAGTTTCCTCCCACATTTCAAAGATGTGCAGTAGGTTGATTAGACAATCTAAATTGGCCCTAGGTCTAAGTGTGTGTGCGAGTGTATGGTACACCCTCACAGGATGGCTGGGCTATCGGCTAGCAACCAGACCTCGTAAAATCCATAATCGCTGAAGAGCACTCGTTGCCCATGTGCTGAAAGGCACAGTGTGGACATGAGAGAGAAAGAAAGAGATGATTAAATACGCATATTATAAGAACAGAAGTAAAGAATGTTAAAAGAAAAGATAAAAAATTATTTTATATTTATGGAATGAAAGAATAAATGAAGCTGTGTTTAATGGCAAATGAATTTTAGCAATAATATTAAGTAATATCAGATGGTTATGAAAAAAGGAGTGGGGTTTAATAGGGATGAAAATTTAGTATGATTGTAAAGGAAATTATGAATATCTGTAAACACATTTATATATCCATACATTTGTAAATATGTAAATGTTTTGTAAATAATAGTTCTTTTTGTATATAAATAAAGGACCCCTTCTCTTTTCGATAAGATGCTATGGGATCTCTTACATCCACCTGAGTAACCAACTTAAGCAGACAGGGTCTTGATTTATGTCTCATCCAAAGGATGATATGTCTGATGTACAAAAAAAGAAACCTACAGTGACAGTTTAAGTATGGACATATTGAGTGCAAAGTGCATAATGCTGCTGAAATGTTAAACTGGGTCTGTACTCATTCTTTCTAGATAGGGTCTTATTGTGTAGCTTGCTTTGTTCTATTGTTATATTATTGTTCAATACGTTGTAATAAAGTAATAACGATTAAAAAAGAAACACTGTATAAAATATGAACTACATAATACCTAAATATAAACAATTTTTCCAATTCTAACAATGACAAAACATACAAAATAGAAATTTAATAGTGCTTAAACCCATTAATGTTTATTTTCCCCCTAATGATACCAAACACAAATTTATATATACTCTGGTTTCTAGAACCTACCTAATGTCAGACGATTCACTGTCTGCATCAGACAATTCTAAAAGTTCCTCTGAACTTCCTTCTTCATCTGAAAATGACCTCTTTATCTTTGGCTGCAGCATGTCTTGAGTGATTTTATTTTGGGCATCCATAGTGAGAAGCTCCTCCCGACTACGACCTTTGTCTAGAACCAAAGAAATTTAAAGACCAGGTTAATAAACCTGCATAAAGCCCCAACATTCAAACAGTTCTTAAATAAATATTCACACCTGTGTGAAGTACTCATCAAAGCAGTAGATGACTGACTCCATTTAAGTTTCCATGGTAACCATCACACATGGGTACTCTTTAGTCCATGGGTTTAAGATTCTAAAACCTCAGCTTAATGAGGAACATTTCATAATGCAAGGAGGTAAGCCTGTTCTTGGGGCAAATCTCAAAAATGTTTGCCATTAAGAAAATGTGCCCAAATAAGGCAGAAATTATATCTGCAACTAAAATTACAATGTGTGATTCTGGTCAGACTCAACCACAACCATAAGAGTGAAGTGGGATAAAGGGAAGCCTGTCAGGAACAGGCACATCTACTTTTTTGTCAGTGTTCTAGGCCTTTGTTCAATGCATCTTCTTACCACAAGTTGCATGCTAAAGGTATATGGCAATTAAACAGACAGTTCCAGTATTTTTTAAGCAGTGTAAATACTTCATTAAAAACACTTCTTAGTATACCATTGCTGTGCAATCCTCATGCATGGTGCACTTGTTATTTCAGCACTGACTGCTGAAACAACCAATTTATGGTTATGTTTATATAACACTAATAAAACAGCCTCATGTCAGTCAGCGCTTACATTCAACTGTCAATAACTTGTCATTGTTAAACAGTGAAATCCAAGCAAAACAATCAGCTCTTACATTCAATATTAATCCCATGTTTGATTCAACATTGTTCATTAAACAGAAAACACACACACAGATTAACAGTGTACAATCTATCTTAAGATCAGGTATTAATTAATGACAATTATTTATTTTTTTTACATTCTACTAAAAGTCTTAACTGGACCAGTGACTTCTCACCTTGTACTGGAGTCTTCTTTGTTAAACACATATAAATCTTGCGTACTTTGTTCCATGTCAACATTCTCTTCAAGCTAAAATTTCAATATAGCATCCCAGATAACCCAGTTTCTCACTATGAAGTTGTTTCTGATCTCTAGGCAGGAATGGCCAAAAGATGTACCTTTACAAAAGTGAATTGCTCAGTTCTAACTTTGCATACAAACAGGTACTGAGGTTTTTCCAACTCCACAAATATCTGTGACACAGCCTCAGAATAAAGGTGCCTGAAAGTAATCAAAAACCTATCATCCAAGCAGTTAAGCTCATATTTTGAATACTTGGATGAAACAAGATCCCCTGTCCTGCGTACACAAGTCCACTCTGTGAGGAAGCTTCTGTTGATTGTTTTTGGTCAACTGCATTAGAAAGGAAAACCAGAGCTATGAGTAAAAAAAGGGGGCGCACAATAATATCTTTTGAAGAATTTTGGAAAAAGGAGTGGAATGGAAGGCATAAAGAAACATCCCTTTCCATAGAATTAAGAAGGTGTCTGCCTCTTTGCAAGGTGTCTTCGAAAAGTCTGCTGAATTTGGAGGCGAACAGATCTACATGAGGGATTCCCCATTAATGGCTATTTGCAGGATGACCTCCCTCTGTAGCATCCACTCAGTAGGGTCTGCCTTGGATCTGCTACGGGAGTCTGTAGCTATATTCCATTTTGAGGGATGTATGTTGCCTATAGGAAAAAAAAATTGTGTTGAAAAGTCAGGTCTCAGGCAAATCAAGGATAATCTGCAACGGTGATAAAGATCTTGTTCTCATTTGCTTATGTACCATATCACATGGGTGTTACTTGTCACACTACTAGTATGCAACACGCCTGGAGTCCATAGTTGATTTAGAGCATTTATGGCATCAATAACAGCCATCATCTCTTTCAAGCTAATGTTCTTGTGTCTGTGTTGTGATTGTCAAATCCACTGTACCTTGACATCTTGGGAGATAACACCCCAAACAAGGTTTGAAGTATCCAAGGCGACAGCCTGAGGGGGACTTGGAGGAGAGGAGGGAACTTCTGTACTGGGTAGAACTTGCTTGCTCCACCAAATCAGTTCTTTCACAAAACTGAGAATCGAAACTGGATGAGAGTGAGAATGAGAGCACAGCCAAAACTGGACTTGAGGAACCACTGGATCTTTCTCATGTGAAGTCTGAAATGAGGAAACATTAGAATGAATGAGGCCATGAAACCCAAGGATCTTGTAAATTCCTTTTGCAGTAGATATTTTCTGATAAGCAGCAGATGTTTTCTGATGAGAAAAATATGAAATAAAGATACATTTGCATCTTTTCTGGAAGAAAAGCAGTCATCAGGTAAATGTCTTAAAGACAATCCAGCAAAAAAGATCTGAGGGTTGGATGCAAAGATTACTTTTCAGGTACAGGTGGAATCCCAGTAGGTAAAAAAGATCCACTGTGAACCCTAATGCTGTTAAATCTTCTTGACTAGTTGGAGCTAAGTTCAGGTAATCATCCACATAAGGAAATATGTGAATGCCTTGAAGTCTACAGTAAACTATTACTGCAGGAAGGAATTTGGTAAAGACCCATGGAGCAGCAGAAAGTCCAAAAGGCAAATAAGTAAATTGATAATGCAATCCTAAGACAAAGACTCCTAAGAAAAGTGTGCAACTCTTGTGTGAATGGGAGTGTGAAGACAAGCATCATTTAGATCCAGAGTCACCAAGAAGGTTTAAGGGGGCAGAAGAGGGAATCAAACATTCTGAATTTTGGAATCTGCAAAAAAAAAAAGTTTAGTCTGGATAGATTTCGAAATTAGCCTCATAGTGCTTATTTTCCTGGGTACCAGAAATTGTCTCAAGTAAAACATTTTTTCTCCACTAGTCTACAAACACCAGTTCTCGGACTTCCTGAAGTAGCATATCTGAAAGAACTGGAGGAATCTGATGAAGCTCATCTTTTAGGGGATGGGGATCTCCTGAGGGAGTGAGGGAAGATGTCCATTGTAGTCAGAAACTATTTTTATATATTATTGAGTGTCTGTGGTTATTTACTGCCATACAAGAAGGCAAAAATAAAGCTTTCTTGCAATTTTCTGAGGAAAGCAGGGTGAGGGATAGGGTTGCATTGCAAGAGTAATCATTTTTTCTTTGAGAACTGGAACCGTGATAGAGATCCCTTGACATTTTAGCCGCTCTTTACAAGATTTCTGCTGTAATGATTTGGGAGGTCTCCAAAAAAGGGCTCTATTTGCTAGATAGCTCCATTGAACCTTAGGAATTGGGGATAAGAAAAGTTATTTAACTCATTATAACTTGCCTTATTTCATACTACATTTTAAAGACGTCTGTTTTATCAAATACCAAGTCACTGTCAAGAGGAACATTTAATAGCGATGTTTTAACATCCTCAGTTAAGGACTATAGCTTTAAACAAGTGTCTTCTCCTAACAGCATTGTAGTCACATTTGACAGTGGTGCTTGGTACGTGCGAGGCAGAATTAAGCATGCCCTTTAAATTACACTTCACATCAGAATTACAAAGATTTGAAATGGTTTGTCCCATATTACTCAGGATAAAGCATTACAGTCTACAAAGAGGATATGCTAGAGAGCCCAGGAGGATGGTCTGGGGCGTGAAGGTGCCTCTGTGGAGTCACCAATTTCAGATCAAATTACAGAAGTGGATGCCCAGTTTTCATTTATTATTTCTCCAGAAGATTTTCTTTTAATTTTTAACTGAGGGCAAAGGTCCACAGAGGAGGAGGAAGATGATGCCATAGCAGTGCGACCTAAGTCCTGAAGATGTCTTCTAAGTGCTGAGGAAGCTGAGTCTTCTTCAAATGGTCTTAGGGGTTAATGCCTGGCAAATACTACAATCTTTTACAGTGTGTTTGGCCCAGAAATAAAACAAACAAATCAAGTGAGAGGCTTTGCATGGAACCTGACACCCACAGTTACACTTTCCTTTTGCTTTGACATGCACATGTAAGTTTTACACAAGGTTTTGAACAGGAGGAATCCCCAGTGGGGTACTTATCTGCTCGAGATCTTTGCGCTTCCAGAACAATACAGATAAGACACAAAGCTGACAGGTCTGCATATGTGGACTAGCAACACGAAAGTTCTGAGTTTTGGTGCATCCATGTGTCTTGCTTACACTGGCACATCTGCTTGTGCTAAGGGCTGGAGTATGGCACTCGAAGAAAGAGCTTATGCTTTGTAGAAATGCTGAATATATGATTATTCTGATGAAGAAGTCTCACTGATGAGGACTAAGCAACAATGATCTTAAGAAAAGGGAAGAACATTGGGCAAAGGTCTTTTTCTTATACAAAAAAAAACTTTTTTGTCCCATTTTAATGGAGTACAAGAATTTATAAAAATGTGAAAGACATCTGACAAGATTCCTTAGTGATATTTTGGCTCAAGTCATGAACCAAAGTATTAACTTTGGTTCCAAACAGACCCCTAACCAAAAAAAATAAAACTGTGTAAAGAACTTACCACAATAGAAGTTTGTGTAGGATTACTGTTGAATTAATCACCACCACAGGGATCTCTGCAGCATGCTGTAGCCAAATGCCCAGCATGACTTCCAGATTTTATATCAATCCACCCAGTCTGGCTAACTACTTTACCAGAGAGACTGGCATTCCTCCATTATAAAGGAGGAAATAGCCAGTACCATATCTTTGCTCCGTTCTTGCCCAAGGAGATCAAGGTACAAAGTTTCGTAGGCTACCCCTGTGTTGACTTCCAGGGCTGCAGGGTGGCTCCCCCCCCCGACCTCGCTTCTGTACTCCTTAAGAACTGGTTTGCCCAGTGTTAGTGACACAATAGGTGCAGAAGGCTATGGGTTCTGTTCTCACACCATGTAGATCAACTCCCGACACTGCAGTGCAGCATAACAGGAGTGCAGCACTCCCGAGTGTGCCATCCTTCACATAAGACGTTCAACCAGAGACCTCATCTGCTTGAGTTGGTGGTAGCTCAAATGGATGTTCAAGACCAGAGCAAAAACTACAGCCCTTCTAACCATGGGAAGAGTGAGTGGAATTAAATAAGCTGACATAGAATCCATTCCAGCCCTTGGATGACAATAGCAAGTAAGAGGGGTTGGAGTGAGGGGAAACTGAGAAACATCTCTCTGTCTCTCTCTCTCTGTCTGTCTCAGGGTCCAGGTATGCCTTGTATGCCAGGCAAAGATCACCTCTCAGAAGGCTGTAAGATACCAAGGAAAGAGACAGGGCTTTGAGGTGATCAGTGTACAACACTGTGTTTACTCCCTGTATTCTTTTTGTACGGAACCTCTGTGGATGTTCCAGTTGCTGCATGTGTCTGGTCAGCTACATACTGAAGGGAGCATTATATTCTAGGATGGGCCTGATGAGGGCCAAGTACAGTGGTATGATGACTTCTCTGGACCTACATGTCATGTCCTTGCTTATAAGTTGAGCAATACATAAGGATTTTCTTAACACCCTGGACACATGCTGGATGAAAGCTAGGTTACTATCTATACGAGTACTCAGATCCCCTGACTAGTGAAGCAACTTTTAAGGGTGCTTCATTGATGACACTGTTACCCAGGGTGGCAGATTTCCCAAAAGGTACTATACTGCATTTTCTGGTATTGAGCTTTAAGCCATGGTTTTGGCACCATTTGTCTGTATTACACCTTCCTGGAGGGTGTTCTCATCTTGGGGGGAGGGGGATATTTAATGACAACTCCTAGTTTGCAATCATCTGAGAAACTGCTTAGCCAGAAGCCTTTGACATCCAAGAAGTAGAGGAGTGGATCTGGCACAGAATCCTGGGGGACTCTACTGATGACCGTCCACTTTATGGAAATGGCCTCATCAATTCCAACCTCCTTAGTTCTATCATCGAGACAGCTAGTTATCCAGTATGTTATAAAGCTGTTTATACCTAGTTCTAGAAGTATGATGGCAATGCCCGAGTAGGGTACTGTGTCCAATGCTTTATCCAGATCTAGGTAGGCAGTATGCACAAATTTCCCCTCATCCATTACCTTAGTGACCTTTACAAAGAAGTCCACCAGATTCAGTAAGCATGACCTTCCTTTGACAAAGCCAAACTAGGATGGATCCAGTGTATGGAGGGCTCCTATATCCTTGTTGATAATATCCAAGATAATTCTTTCCTTGGCTTTGCAAATAAGATAAGTCAGACTAATGGGTCTGTAGTTTCCAGGATCTACTGAAGGTCCTCCCTTATGAAGGGGGATGACTGTCACAGTCTTCCATTCATGGTGCACAACGTCTGTTTTAAGACTATAATTAAATAATGACTCCAGGGGTCCTGATAAGTGGTATTTTAGACTATACAGGAGGCATCCTGGGATGTTATCGGGACCCACTGAGGTTGTGTCCTTGGCTTTAGTGAGTGCAGCCCATACATGCTCCCTAGTTTTAGTTGGAAGGAAGGCTGGCGGCAAAGTTGGAATGGAATTGCCCACTAACAGGTTTGCTATATCGCTAGGTTAACTGAGTGTGGCACTATTAACCACTAGTTTAACACATTGCTGTGTGCTGCCCTTAAGGTTTCGGACATAGCTGTAGAAGCATTATGGCCATCTTTCACCTGGAAGGATATCTTAATCTCAAAGTTGGTTTTGCTTGACCTAATCAGCCCTCTTAGTTACCTATTTACTTTGAAGAGAGAGTTTTTATCTTTGTGGGAATTACCCTGCCCGATTTTTGCCATAATTTTTTTCTGTTTGTTGTATATTCTGCTTAATTTGGGATGCCACCAAGGTGGTTTGTTTCTGGGGCTATTTCTGGGCTTACGTCTCATAGGTACAATAGCCTCTATGCAGCCACTGACATGGTTGTACACAGTTTAAGAGAAATTCAGCATAGGCTAGTGAGTGTTCTCGTGGTCTGGAGGGGCACTGAATCAAACAATCTCTTAATAGGTAATTTGTCTTGGCATAGTTCCCAAACTGTTCATGGTTTTAATGGGATTATGGCAGAGGCTTTAACTTTGAAAGAGACAGCTTTATGGTTGGACCTTACCATGGAAGATGAGACATTGGGGAGAAGTGGAGTGTTCTCCCATATTTGTGAGCATGAGGTCCAGTATGCTGGTGCCTCTAGTGGGGGTATTCACTATTTGGTCAACGGTGTTTGTACTTATGAAGTCCAGGAATTTCTGTGCCTGTAGATTTCAGGCCGTGTAGGATTCCCAATCTGTAGAGGGGTAATTGAAGTCTCACAGGAGTACGGTGTTAGATTGGATGGCAAGTGTCTCCAGTACATCCAAGTATGCATTATGAGCTTTTGAAGACATGGATACAGCTGATATGTTATGGTACAGAATTTTGAATACAGTGATCTGCCACGTGGAGGAACACCAGCACTTCATCCTATTTGTCCACCCTAGAGGGTGCTGTTATGGGATGCATGAGACCCTTAAGAGTTCACTCCATTCCAAGGTTTCTTCCCATCCTTCCCATAGCCAGCTTGTACAGAAGGAAAAAGTATAGTATGTTAGGAACTTATACAGTTGTACATGTTCACTGTATGATCACTGCTACATTACTGATAACACTTGGCACTTCTACCTCATATGTGACATCTGGCCTGATTTGCAGAGCTTAAATGGTTGGACGCCCTCACACTTGGCTATTAGGATGCCTGTGGTATAACAGGGATATCTACCTGTGCCATTTTTGGTTCTTCCTCACCTGGTATGTAGCCTTCAGGAATCTGGACGGACAAAAGCACAACCTGCTGAAGTGGAAGATGCCCACAGATATGGCAGCCTAACCAGAAGACTCCCCCAAAGCTACCTCTCCAAGGTTTAGATCAAACTGAGGAGGAAAAGCACTCTAACAGTAATACAGAGCAAGGTAACAGGAAGAGTGACTCGGTAGCCAAGCCAATACAAGGATGCCAACAAAAAAGGAAGATGAGGAGTGAAGGGCGAGAAATACTACTGCAACAGGGAGCATTACTCAAAATATCTACAATTATGGTTAAGTTCCCAATACAACTATACTATATTCATTGCATTGTTGCAGCAGATAACATTTGGAAAGATTATCAGAACTTATGAATCAGTGGGCAGCTGGCATGGAGAAGGTGATGGTTGTAAAAGCTCCTGGAAAATGGTTGCATCAAATCCTACACTGACTATAGAGACAATGTTCAGGTTATAATGCCTTGAGAAGATGTGGACAGATGATCAGATAGCTCTTTTAAAAACAGAGTGGGTACTGATTCCCCTATGATAGCAGTTTTGGCTGTGCTGGTTCAGGCACAATGAGTCCTGACCAATCATGGTATGGTGACAAAATAAATTCAATAAGCTAACCATTTAGAGATGGTCTGTTGGAGTCTGGCCTCCTCTCGCTTCACTTTGCAAAGGAAATAAGTGGTCTGATTTTATTTTTCCTTAGTCCTGTCAAGTTAGCTGCCTATGTAAGGAGAATACAAAATATTTTTTTTTTTGCTTAAACTAGGTGAGAGAGGTTAGGATAGGACACAAAGTGGTGAATGGCCTGATTTAAGGACAGCTCTTTCACCCCTTTTGGCACCCAAATGGCATGCCGGATTCATAACCCAATGTACACCACCCTTTTCTGGAACTGGCTGCACTTACCAATCAAGCAGAGTACTTGCCTAGTAACCTTTAAAACTAGTCTAGATTACTGGATGGCTAATCACAAATTTTCATAAAATATGTGGATAAAGTCTACATAATGAGGGCCAATCCTAGTTTTCCACAAGTAGTAGGTGATGTAGCTAAGCTTCTTAAAGTTGTTGTTTGGCAGTAAGCTTAGTAAAAAAACAATGAACCTATGAATGTAGAATTAGAACAAAGTGCTACCCGATTATTGTGGAAGATAAGAAAGGGCTCTCAGTGCGTGAGGGCCTACTATTAAAGTCTTCTGGCAAGTAAACTCCCCCCTCAATTTCTGAAAATTGCTGCTGACTCTTTTGCATATCTTGTATCTATCTTACTCAACAGCTCCATTCAGGAATCTACCGTACCAGAAATATGGAAATCCTTCTACACCACTCCTCTGCACAAAGGTGGCAACTCTGTTGAACCATCTAACTTTAGACCAATCGCTATTCTCTCACCGCTCTCTAAGATACTTAAAAAAATGTATACATTACTCAACTACTGCCCTATCTCATTCACGAAAATCTCCTCACCCTCTCGCAACATGGTTTCCGTCCTAAACACAGTACTTTGACTGCCTTACTATCCTTTACTCAAAAGGTTGCAGAAGCTAGGGACAACAACCTCCTCATCTCCTGTCTATTCCTTGATCTCTCTAAAGCTTTTGACACTGTGTCTCATCCCATTCTTCTTAAACTCTCAGATCTAAACTTCTCTCCTTCTACTCTTGGCTGGTCCCAATCCTACCTTACCGGCAGAAAAAAAAGTTGTTAGATGGCAACAGGTTTTCTCACCCTTCCTTGCTCTTCAAACAAGAGTACCCCAAGGATCCATACTTGGACTGCTCATTTTCAAAATTTTTACCAACAACCTACATTCATCCTGCAGTCTCTCATCTGTAAACCAATACGCAAATGACTCTATGCCCTTATCTATCTCCAATACCATCTCTGAACTACACACACACTAACACAGACTATTTATCTCTGTTGAAAAATGGCTCAGAAACAATTAACTAATCCTTAACCCTAAGAAAACTCCGCTACTTCTCATCCTACCTCAGACACTCTCTCACCTTAAAGCCAACTTTTCTCTTTCCTCCCTAGATGGCACCACTATCTCCCCTGCCTCACACACCAAACTCCTTGGGGTAATAACTGATGATCGACTAAGATTTGACTTGCACATGCAACAAGCAATAAAAAAAAAAACACCAAAAACTTGGACTACTTTAAAGGAACAAAAAAGTCCTCACTACTGCCATTAAACACACTCTTTCGCAGGCATTTCTCTTACCCAGTCTTTTATACACTTCCCCCATCCTTATCAAAATCCAAACCACCTCATTGCAAAAACTGGAACAAACGTACAACAAAATTGCCAGATTTATTCTAAACCAACCACACTCTTCACATCACTGCCTCTCACTAAAGAAACTTCAGGGCTGGAATTTCTGCACCTTTTCCTACAATCGCAACTCCACACTACCTTTTCCATACTCAATAACCCTACTACCTGCCCTGCTCTCGCCTCCCATGTTACCCCCCCCCCCCCAGGCCTCTCCAGAGTCCTTTCAGTTTATAAACCCAAAAGGAATATTGGCAAATTACTTTACACTCTCTCTCACCAAATTGGAACAAACTCCCTCTCCATATTAGATCCAACCTTTCTTTTCCCTATTTTAAAAATGAGCTTAAATCCCATCTACTAAACTCAAAATTATGCCGTTGCATTGCCCACATATAGTCTTAGTCTCTCCCACTGTATAACCTGTTGCATCTCCTAACTTTTTTTCTTTGTTAGTAACTTCTGCTTATCTCCTAAACCCTCAGAGCTCTACTACTATAGCCCTACTACAGCCCCCTCCCATTCTCAACACTATCTCCCCCCCGACTTCCTATCAATGTCTATACATTGTCCTTCTTTTGAACGATTATCTTTTTGTTTTTACTCTATGTAGTAACTTTTAGTCCACTACTATCACTGCAACCCTTAATGTTCATAATTTTTTTTTATTTTTCTCTCTATAATTAATTTCGTATTTGCAGTGTTGTTTTTAATAGTTTTTGTCCTATATGTTTACCTTTGCTTATGTTTGCTGGGGCTTTTTCCCCTTGGGTCTCCACTGAAAATGGGTTGCTTACTATCAATGCAATGTAAATAGTTAATAACCTTTTCTTTTTTACAATTATTTTGTATTGCGATTGTTATTTAATATTTGTATATTGTCATTTCATTTTTTACTTTTGTTTGCTGGGGCTTTTCTCCTCGGGTCTCCACTGAAAATGGATTTGTTTGTAAACTTAGTTGGACTAACCCAGTTAACAAATGTGAAATAAATAAAAAATAAATAAATTAAGTAATGACCACTTAAAAGATAGACTTCTAGGTCAGGTACCTGAGGGGTGCAGCAACAGAGTGTGGTCATTCTTTGGGACACAAGCAAGTCTCATAGTGCCTGAACCTTCCTTTGGCAACAAAAGGAGAATCTGTTCCATCTTGCTAGGTATGACTTCCCTGTATCTGAATTCCCAGCCTCACATAAGATAGCAAAGTGCATACTCAGAAAAATGTGCCTAGATACAATGAAAGCTAGATCATCAAAGCTGGCAGCCTTAGGCTCTTCAGGTTGAGGATGCACAAGGACTATTTATATTGGGGTCAAAAGATTAGCAATATAGGACGACAGTAAAAGCTCTGTCTCTACCACACACAACAGGAGAGAGAACCAATGCCACCTCAGCTAAAAGATAGCAAAGACTATCATTTTTTTTAATTTCTATATTATCCAGAGAGGAAGGAGTGGAAGAACGTGGTATAGAAATACCGCTGCTCAGGTCTTGCAGTCAAGGTGTCCTGATACAATTTTTTTTTTTTTTTACATTTTCTGTAGATGCAAAAATATTTACTTCTGGCACTGTGGACCAAATTCAGAAATATATTCCTGTCCAGCATCTATTCATTAAGGTATGTTTCTCTTCTGCTCAACTGATCTGTCTGACTCCTGAGAAAGGCACCATGACTCCAAAAGGCCAGCCTGTACAAGAGGTACGACCATGCACATCTATACTTGTTGATGCAATCTATCACTGTGAAGCTGCCTATGAGGATGTGAAGGGTCTCTGGTCACCTAACTGGACTATAGGCCTTGACAGCCTATGACTGTCATTATACCTTTTATGTTGAAGTACTCCCCCCCCCCAAGTTTTGTCTCCTGGACCGTCAGTTCTCCTGGGTGCTCCCCAAAGCTGTGTCCAAGGAATCTGTTAGAATATGGGTTTCTACATCTTGGAACACCACCTCACTTGCATCCACTATGAAAGCTCTTTCTTGATACAGGGCAGTAGGGAGATGAGGCACTGCAGATATCTGGCAAAGTGGTACCATCTGTTTCGTAGCTACACTGGAGTTTACTTATACGTAGCCTTGCAAGAGGAACTAACAGCATTGAACAGGCAACATACCCCAGTGTTCTGCTCTTTTTATGCAACCGAACTGAAACATCTAGTTAAGAACAAAAGTTTCTCAGGAGACTTGCCATCTAGTTTACATTGTCCAACAGGGCTACCAAGAATAAGATTCATCTCATGGGTGACAGCTGGGATTATGGCAGGTTCAGAAAAAGAGTAGACTGTAGAGGCTTCTGCCTCTCCTCTAGGATCGGTGACTAAATCAGGCAGTTGTCTGTGTAGGGTGAATGCTTTTGTTTCTGCAGAAAGCAGTTGCTGCAGACAAGTACTTTGTGAACACTATGGATGTAGCAGATAAACACAAAAGCAAGGAACTAAATTGTAATGGAGAACTCCCTGCTTGGAATCTGTGGTACTACCTGTTCATCCCGACTATAGGTAAGGGCATTTTTTAGATACACGGTAACCATGAATTCTTGAGGAAAGAGGGACAGGCAGGATTCAACATTAGTATCTCGAATATTAGGACTTTTAGGAACTTGTTCAGCTTGATTAGTCTAAAATCAAACTCCATAGCCATATTTCCTTAAGAATATATGCAGTCATGAGCAGAAGCCTGTCCTCTTCCTGTTTTGGTACTCTCTCTCTCTCTTTTTAGCCCCCTGCCACAGAAGGCCTTGTAGAAGAGGTTGGACTACAAGGCTTTGTTCTCTGGAAAATGGTGGTGACTCCAGTGAAAAGACAAACTCTTGATAGGATTGTTAGGATATTTCTGGCTATATTTAGAGACAGTGGAGTGAAATTAGAAGTTATGTACTCACCATAACGTTCCATCTGAGTAGGTGTATTCATTTGTCTGCAACCTGTGGGTTATGGATCCGATATCGGATCCGAACCGGCATGGTTTACCAGCTATGGATCCAAGCTCTCAGCTCCTCTCCTCATCCATAATGCCCTGCTCTACCCTCATGACCTCAGATCGAGTTTGCCAACAGCAAGAACACCCTGAAAAGGGTAACACATCATATGCAGGAAACTGAAAGGCCAGGGGGATAGGAGGGCGGGATGGTTGCAGACAAATGAATACACCTACTCAGATGGAACGTTATGGTGAGTACATAACTTCTAAATCTGAAGTAGGAGATTCATTTGTCTGCAACCTGTGGGACAGAATCCCCAGCTACCTGAATCTTGGGCGGCCATCATGGAAGGATATTCCGGAGCACCGCGGAGCCAAAGGATGCTCTACCCCTAGATGCAAGATCCAACTTGTAGTGGGAAATAAAAGTATGAGATGAAGCCCACGTGGCTGATGCACAAATATCATCTAGATGAATCCTAGCCTTAAAGGCTGCCGAGGTAGAGACTGACCGGGTTGAATGGGCATGTACACCCTCCGGTGCGGGCCTTCCAGCGTGATAAGCCAATAAGATACATTGTGAAATCCAGCGAGATAATGAGACTTTAGAAATTGGTTTGCCCAAATTAAATTTAGCAAAGGAAATGAACAACTGGTCGGATTGCCTATGACCAGCCGTCCTGTTTAGATAAAATCTAAGTTGCCTGTGAACATCTAAGGAATGAAGCTTGTATTCACCTTTGTTTTCATATTTCGGAAAGAAGACAGGGAGGTTAATGGATTGATTAATGTTTGCTTCAGAAGCTACCTCAGGAAGAAAGGACGGGTTGGTCCTGAGGTAAACACGGTCCGGATGAAAGACTAAGTAAGGAGGTTTAGCTGATAATGCTTGAAGCTCTGAGACTCTCTTGGCCAAAGTAATGGCTACTAAGAAGGCGGTCTTGAAAGATAAGAATTTCAGATCTACCGTAGCCGGTTCGAAGGCGGTCAAGGCCTGGAGAACTAAGGAAAGGTCCCAAGGAGGAACCGCTTGCTTTACAGGGGGCCTGAGAAGAAAAGTACCTTTAAGGAAAATCTTGCATAACTTGGCCGACATCAGTGGATTGGAGTCATGACCAATGTGATAATGAGAAATTGCCGCAAGTTGTACTTTGACCGTGGAACTGCTGGCACCATCATTAAAAAGAGTGATTAAAAAATGAAGCACCAAAGGGAGAGGAACTGTGAAGGGGTTTAGGCCTTGCCGCTCCGCCTACAAAGAGAACCGTTTCCACTTGCTGCTGTAGACTTTCCTAGTGGATGGCTTATGAGCTGCCACCAGGATGGCCTTAACAGGGGACGAAATACCGGGAGTCCTGATCAAGAGTGGAACTGGAGCAGCCAAGCGGTCAGCTTCAGGTTGTCCAGGTTCGGAGGAGATAAGTGGGATGGATGAGATATCAGATCCGGAATGGGATCTAGAATCCAAGGAGGATTCACTGAGTGAGACCTTAGGAAGGGGAACCAGATCTGTCGAGGCCAAAATGGAGCAATGAGAATCATTCTGCACCCCAACCGAGAGGCTTTCTGAAGAACTTGGAGCATCAGAGGCAAGGGGGGATAAGCATAAAGAAGACCGGGTGGCCAAGCATGCACCAGAGCGTCTCTTGGGGAACCTCCAGGAGGAGGTATCAGAGCGAAAAAACTGTCGCACTTGGTGTTTGAGGGAGAGGCAAAAAGATCGCAACAAGGAGTTCCCCACCGTGTGAAAATGCGTTCCGCTACCTGAGTATTGAGAGACCACTCGTAAGGGGTGAGAATGGTGCGACTGAGTTTGTCCGCCAGGATGTTGGACCGACCCGGAATATGCGTTGCTATGAGAAAGCGGTTGGTGGAGATTGCCCATTCCCACACTCTCATGGCTTCTCGACAAAGCGGGTAAGACCTGGTTCCTCCTTGCTTGTTGATATACCAAACAACCGACATGTTGTCCGATTGAATCGCAATTGTTCCCAAGGGAAGAAAGGCCTGAAGTGCTAGCAACGCTAAGAGCACTGCTCTCATCTCTAGAACGTTGATATGCAGTAAGGTCTCTGAATCGTCCCACGTGCCTTGGACGGACCGGCCTGCAAAATGCCCCCTCCCCCACCCGAGGCGGGAGGTGTCCGTGGTCACCGTGGCGAGAGGGGGAGAAGCACAAAATGGGCGGCCTCCGTGGAGATCTGGAGAGTGTAGCCACCACAGGAGGGACCGCTTGCAAGCCTTGCTGATCGCAATGGGATGATGCATAGGAAGAGCAAGATATGACCACTGAACTAGGAGTGTCCATTGAAGGATGCGCATATTGAACCTGGCGAGAGGAAGAAGCGCTATTGCTGCAGCCATGGACCCTAGGGCCCTCAGGACCAACTCTGCCGGAACTGAGCTTGATTGGAGAATGGCCCGCACCTGGAATTGCAGATTTTGAACTCTGTCCGCAGTGAGGAAGGCTTTTAATCTCCTTGTGTCTAACCTGGCACCTATAAAATCTATGAGCTGCGTGGGTGCTAGGTTGGATTTTTTTGTGTTTATTGTGATGCCCAGGCGGGAGCAAGATGGAGAAAGGAGTCTCGCGCCAATAGTAGTAGATGCCTTGTTGGGGCGGTGAGAAGCCAGTCGTCCAGGTAGGGAAAGACCTGTACCCCCTGAAGCATCAGGTGGGCCGCTACCACTGCTAATACTTTGGTGAACACCCTGGGGGCTGTGGTGAGACCAAAGGGAAGGACCTGGAATTGGTAGTGACTGGCTCCCAGCCGGAAGCGGAGAAACCTCCTGGAGTGCCTGTCCATTAGAATGTGGTAGTACGCATCCTTGAGGTCTATGGAGCACATCCAGTGATTTTCTCCCAGAAGGGGGAGAATAGACTGCAACGTGACCATTCGGACCTTCTCCTTGGGAACTGCCAGGTTCAAGAGTGAAAGGTCTAAAATTGGTCTTAGATCCCCCGTCTTTTTGGCACTAAAAAGAACCTGGAGTAGAACCCTGATCCGATCTGGTCTGGGGGGACGGGCTGGATGGCTCTTTTCTTTAGCAGATGGCCAATTTCTGCCAAAGCGGCCTCCCACTGACCGGGTGGAACGTCGGGGAGGGACTTCAATTTTGGCAAGTGAAGAAGGGGTATACGGTATCCTCTGGATATGATCTGGAGGACCCAGCGGTCTGATGTTACGGACTCCCATGCCGCTAGGTGCTCCGAAAAACGTCCCCCGACTGCCTCCAGAGTGGAGCAGCCGGGCAACCCCTCAGGGCTGCTGCGGGCCGTTCAGAGAACGGTTCTCTGGACCCGAAGTTCCTGGGAGCCCCTCTGCCCCTAGGGCGGCGTCCTCCCTGTCCTCCTCTGCCACGGAAGGACTGGTTGTCCAGAGCAGGCTGAGATTGCTGCAACTTCCGGAACCACATCTTCTTCTGTCCCTTTTGGTTCCTAGAATAGGGCCTCTGGGGTGCAGATAAGCGGATTCCGACGGCAGACAGCGTCTTCCCGTCCTTCTCGCTCTGGGTCAAAGTGTCGCGAACAGTTTTGCCAAAGAGGGCAGAACCATCGAAGGGGGCGTTCGCGAATGACGCCTTGAAGGGCTCTGAGAAATCGCAATGACGGAGCCAGGCCTGACATCTAGTAACTAGGCCTGCCCCTGCGGCTCTAGCGGCACCTTCCGTAGCATGGGACAGTAGCCACATAGAGGTATTGGTGACGGACCTAAGAGTGGCCATGCGGGTGGAGTGCAGCACTTTGTCCTCCTCTGACATGGACTCTGGGGGGGATGCAGCGTATTCTTTAATAAGATTGCGCTGCATCCTAATCACGTGTGCCAGGTAGTTCAGCGCCCTCACAGAGAAGGTCGCTGAACTAAACATCCGCTTCCCCAAGCGGTCCATCATCCGAGACTCCTTGCTCGGGGGATGGACTGAGGGACTCTCCTGAGCAAGTTCCCTCTTGGTGGCCGCCGCTGTCAACATGGCATCTACCGGAGGCCCCTTACTCCAATGGGCACCGTCAGCCGGGGGACTGAGAATACGGTCGGGCCTTTTAGGGATTGGCTCCACGGTGTCCGGTTCCTTCCACGCCCTGGTGGTAATGAGGTCCACCAGGTGGTCGGCAGGAGGGGACACCCAAGAGGTAGACGGGCCCGCTTCAAATGCCTCCAAGAACACGGACTCGTCTGAGGAAGACTTGGGGGCAGACCACCCCCCCTTATGCGGAGCATTTCCATGATGTCTCCAAATGAGACATCCTCGGGGTGACCGTGGGGAGCCTTCCCTTCCTCCAAATCCGTGTCTTCTGTGAGAGACTCGGGAGTCAATGTGCCTCCTTTTGCAGGTATGTTTGCGGGGAACATCCTCCGGGGCTGTCAGAGGACTCTCGCAAACAGTAACCTGTTCCAGGGGAACAGCTTGGGGCACAGGAGTGGGCTGTCCCAAGGGCCGGATGGTGGAAGCCTGACCCAGTGCAGAGGGAGCGCGGGACGGAGCCGAAGCAAGTGCGGGGTCGGAGACCCTCAACAGGGCCCTCTCCACTACATCAAAAGCCGAAGGGGAGCCGACCTCGACCAAAGGATCCGACAATCGGCTCCCCCTCGGATCCGAGGAGTGGATCGGAGCCGGCGCCAAAGCGCTCAGATCCGAAGGGACAGTGCGCTCCGACACAGACGGCGCCGAAGGAGCACTGATCCCCCCGGATCCGAAGCTCGGATCCAGGCTCCGAGAGGTCGGATCCGGCACTCGAGGACAGGGTCGGATCCGAAGTACCAAGTACTATCGGCGCCGGCCCCCCCCCGCTCCCCAGCTGCTCGGCTCCAACTGCTCTGAACCCGGGTAGCGGGTCGGAGAAGGAGCAATTGGCTTGAAAAAAGGGGTCGAGCTCCCCCCCAGAGGGGGGGGGAGGCAAGAGCACTCCCATCTGCATCTGGGCCGGGATGAACCTTCTCATCATCCGGTCCAGATCAGCGTCTGACAGGCTACAAGTTGATCTCGACAAGGCTACCGAGGTAGGCCTTGAGTGCCTCCTCGATAGCCTCGACGGAGATCGGGTCTCCTCCTCCTCAGGTCCCGGTGAAAAACACACTGGAGACCGGGCCGAGGGGGAGAGCCAGCAGACAAGGAGGCCGGAGGAGAAGCCCGCTTGGCTGGCGGGGCCGAAACAGAGGTCTCGGCCCGCCGCTTATGGTGCTTCTCCCTCCAGTCCTTCTTTCTAGCTTCCCTCTCCTCCGAACCACTACAGGGAGGTTGAGTCCCAGGAGGAGGAGGGGCGGAGAGGAGACAACCGTAAGCGGTTACCCCAAAGGAGCGGAGGCCGGAGCCGAGTCCGGTGGCAAAAGACCCGCCAAGACAAGCTTGGACCTCCGCTCCTTCAATGCCCTGGGGTTGAACCCTGCACAAATGGAACATCCAGAAGTGAGGTGTTCAACCCCAAGGCATCTAACACACCGAGTGTGGCCATCAGCCGGGGAAAGCTTATGGCCACACTTGGAGCACTTGGAGAACACAGCTTTGGGTTGTTCAGACATCCCAAAAGCAAAAAAGTTACTTAAACTAGAGTTAAAGCAAAGTAACAAAACCACTCAACAGGCCCAAACACACACTACGCTACCAGCGAGGGGAGGGATAAGTAAAATTAAATTTTAAAACACTAAAAGTATAATTAAGTAATAGGGAAACCTATACTTCCACACAACTTTCACACAAAACTTCAGAAATTAGCACTTTAAAGACTAAAAAACTGCACTTAGCTGAAGAGCTTAGGAACACAATCTGGTCACCAGCGCGGCAAACGAGATCTGAGGTCATGAGGGTGGAGCAGGGCATTATGGGTGAGGGGAGGAGCTGAGAGCTTGGATCCATAGCTGGTAAACCATGCCGGTTCGGATCCGATATCGGATCCATAACCCACAGGTTGCAGACAAATGAATCTCCTACTTCAGATCAGCTGTTTCATAGATTGAGTAGTCTTCCTCCTTCCCTCCAGTTTCTTAAACACCTGTCCCACAGGAGGTCCAAAACTGTATCTTTTTTCAAGTAGTGTATTAAGCAGCTGTGCTTTTACATGATTTGGCAAGAGATGGGTCCCAAGTCTGCCACATCTCCAAATGACCGAGCCCATTGCTGCCATCCTGCAAGATACATCCACAGCATCAAGGTCATGCTTGATAGAGTACTTGCCAACCTAGAAAGCGAGGATGCATAAATCTATCACCTTATCTCTCACAGTCTTCCATTTAGCTCCTCCAACATGTCCTTCCATCTGGGACAGGACAGTCTCTTAGTGTTATAACATAAGAGTTTGACAACTAAGGGATCTGAAGACCAGGATGGAAGAGATGTAGACACTCTCTCCAATGTGGTTGAGTCTTGTTTTCCTTATCATTAGCAAGTCGGTTGTTGGCTAGTGTCCACTAGACAGTGTTAGAATCCATGAACAGGATTCTACCACAGATACTTGCAGGAGTCTACAACTCTGTAAAAATCTTTGTGCTTCTTTGGAGTAGGGAGAGTTTGGGAGCCTATTTCCATAAATGTACTAGGAAACATAACTTTTAAGGCCTGAATCACAGGAGGGATAGCTGATGGCTTTGGCTCTTGCAAGCCCAGAAGTTCCCCGTACCATTTATGGGCACCTGAAAAACACTTAAGACTTCCATTTAAAGGGATTCTTCATTCATAGGTAGGTACTAGGCTATCGGCCCAAGGGCCTACATAAGCCTAGCCAGCAAGGTACCATAGCTTACGCCACCCAAGAAAGTTATTTTCCTGTGCCACTGTCCAGCAGAGACACAGAAGTGATCCCAGGGGTGTTCAGGGAATTCCAAATGAGACATCTGCTAGTAGAGAAACAGGATACATTTTCCTCAGTACCTCAGATTATCATAGAAGTCAATTCAAATGCCTGGAAGTGAAAGGAATCTATTTTCTTCGGCAGTTGCAAGGTCTTAAAGAATAATACAACATCCTGAAACTACGTCATAACATATTCAGAGGGGACGGGGGGGGGGGCAAGATGGCAGAAATCTGCAATTTGGACACCCTGACCCTACTTCTGGGAGTGAGGAATGCTTTAGAAGCCTCAGGCCCACAGGTTGGAGCCAATGACCTCTACCTTAGTCCTCACAGACAAGAACTGAGGGAATATTTCCCTGAACTGGAGGTCCACAAGAGTTATCCAGTCTGACAGTTGAAGGACTTTGGCTTGGGAGGACATGACACTACCCGATTGAATGGTAGCCTCCTGAGTGGCATCATCAAAGATCTTCGTTCAAGTAGGTATCAGAGACAGGGGCTGAAAAAGCTACTCACTAAATCCTACCCAACATCCTCAAGCCTAGGGTGGGCACTGGATTATAAATGTTTTCACTCTCCTAGGATTCCTTCTTACAGAAGTGTTTTATCCTTTTGTTTTTTTTCACTGAGTTGTCCAGGTCTTGAGTGAGACCAGTCAGGCAGTACCAGCAGACTTCATGGGACTGCCCCATGGTAGCAGGCAAGGATTAAGCATGCTCCAGATACTCAGCAATGGAAAGGCAGTATAGACATCATTGAATATACACACTATGTTGTATCTCACATCAAACCAAAAAATAGAAAGACCAGCATACAGTGGCTCCAAATAAATACTTCATTGAAAGTATCCTTAATAAAAAAAAATAAACCGGTTTCGGCTGCATAGTTAAATAGCCTTCATCATCAGCAAAGTAAGAGATACTTTAAATACATAATTCAGAGGACATGTGATCAATTAAAGATGTTCATTAAGCCCTGGTTTAAAGAGACCTCCCAGTTTAACAATCCATTTTTTCTCCATATTGTTTAACAAATCATGCCAACCCAATTTATTGTTTCTAGGTCTCATTATTTTATCAATGACGGTGAAATTAAATGCGGCATTTTTATGTAAAATGGTATGTTTATAGAGGGCATTGGTTTCTTTGTGATGTTTAATGTCGCTAAGATGTTCAAATATTCTAAATTTAAGAGGTCTGGAAGTTTGCCCTATATAGAATGCTGAGCAATTGCAACTAGCTAAATAAATCACCCAATCAAAAGTGCAATTAGCAAAAAATGAAATGTCATAGACTTGAGGGGTATTTTGGCTGCTGAAGCTTTTGGTTTTTAATATCCTGGAACAGTGAACACAATGACCACAAGGGTGGCAGCCAATTAAGGGATCATCTGACAAAGTAACTTGGGTAGATTTTTTATTTGGAAGTTGACCATGTTTATAGTGGTTAAAAAATGCAACAAGATTTTTACCTTTCCTAAATCAGAAAACACATCTATCACCCAAACTTTCGCTCAGTCTCATGTCACATGTCAAGATATTCCAGTGATGTTGTACAATATCCATTAGTACCTTGGTGTTACGTCTATATGTGGTTACTAATCTGGGGGGCCCCCCACCTCTATCACACTTGTCTTTATAAAGAAGAAGATTCTCACACTCCATATTATCTACATCGTGTTTCGTGTGTAAGACTTGACGCATTTTGTAACCTCTGTCCCTAAATCTAAGAACTAAATCATCCCTAAAATGTATATAGGTGTTTCTATCGGAACAAATGCGTTTCATCCTCATAAATTGAGATTTGGAGATGTTCTTACAAATATGGGGTGGACGGAAACTGGTGGCATGGAGAAGCGAATTGTTTTTGGGGAATTTCCGATGGACTTCAATGGTCAGCATGTTGTCAGGTGCTCTAGAGACCAACACGTCCAAAAAAATGATTTTGTTTTTGTCATAATTAAACGTGAATTCAATTCCCCATTTGTTCTCATTTAAATATGTGATGAATTCCAAAAGACATTCCTCATCCTCTCTCCACACCAACCAGCAATCATCCAGATATCTCCTCCAGATGTCCATTTCTTTTATGTATAGGATCGATACGAAGATGCACGATATTATACACATCTTAGTATCGATCCTACCTCCTTCTTTAAACAACAAATCGATAATTTCCTTTCCTTAGCAGTAGAGTAGGGTATTATTAGCAATAACAATAAAACACAATTGACTAGAACTAACCCATGTCCACAATATATATATTTTCTGACCAAAATACATAAAGATCTACGCAGCCCCCCAGGTAGACCTATTGTCTCTGGCAGGAATTCACTCACGGAACCTCTGTCCCTTTTTCTTACTAAATACCTGCAACCACTTCTCAAACATGTTAGAGCACGCATCAGAGACACTACAGAATTTCTCCAGATTACTTCTGAGGCACAATTAGAACCAGAATGGATGATGTGTACATTAGATGTCACATCTCTTTATACCAATATTCCACACTGGGCAGGGTTAGAAGCCTTAGACTATTGGTTAAATAAATCAGAAATGTATAAACCAGGTTTCAACACACTGCCACTCTGTCTTACTGAACATGTGCTCATGAAGAACATCTTTTTCTAGCGGGACAAATGCTTCTTACAGATTAAGGGCACAGCTATGGGAGCATCTTTGCACCAATATATGCCGACTTGTTTATGGCTTACATTGACGAACAGATTATTTATGATAACTCCCATAACTTATACATAGAAGAAATGGACATCTGGCGGAGATATCTGGATGATTGCTGGTTGGTGTGGAGAGCGGATGCGGAATATCTTTTGGAATTATTCACATATTTAAATGAGAACAAATGGGGAATTGAATTCACGGTTAATTATGACAAGAAAATTATTTTTTGGACGTGTTGATCTCTAGAGCACTTGACCACACTGACCATTGAAGTCCATCGGAAATTCCCCAAAAACAAATTCACTTCTCCATGCCACCAGTTTCCATCCACCCCATATTTGTAAGAACATCCCCAAATCTCAATTTATGAGGATGAAATGCATTTGTTCTGATAGAAACACCTATATACATTTTAGGGATGATTTAGTTCTTAGATTTAGGGACAGAGGTTACAAAATGGGTCAAGTCTTGCACACGAAACACGATGCAGATAATATGGAGCGGGTGGGGGCCCCCCAGATTAGTAACTGGTGCTACGGTAACATTGTCGCCTCACATTAAGACGTTGTCCTGTTCGATTCTCAGCTAAAGCGTCTTCTGTGTGGAGACGTGCGTGAATGGGCGTACCTTTGTTGAAGGTTGTACGTTAGGGCTGGCAACTCAGTACGTAAAAATCTACTGCCAATCATTAGCGGACCGGAGTTCCGCTGTGGCGACCCCTAACTGGGAAAAGCCGAAAGATACAAAATATGGACGTAACACTAAGGTACTAATGGATATTGTACAACATCACTGGAATATCTTGACATGTGACACGAGACTGAGCGAAATTTTGGGTGATAGATGTCTTTTCTCATTTAGGAAAGGTAAAAATCTTGCTGCATTTTTTTAAACCACTATAAACATGGTCAACTTCCAAATAAAAAATCTACCCAAGTTACTTTGTCAGGTGATCCCTTAATTGGCTGCCACCCTTGTGGTCATTGTGTTCACTGTTCCAGGATATTAAAAACCAAAAGCTTCAGCAGCCAAAATACCCCTCAAGTTTATGATATTTAATTTTTTGCTAACTGCACTTCTGATTGGGTGATTTATTTAGCTAGTTGCAATTGCTCAGCATTCTTCTTCTTTCAGCTGCTCCAGTTAGGGGTTGCCACAGCAGATCAACTCTTTCCATTTCTTCCTGTCCTCTGCATCTTGCTCTGTCATACCAACCACTTGCATGTCCTCTCTCACCACATCCATAAACCTTATCTTAGGCCTTCCTCTTTTCCTCTTACGTGACAGCTTCATCCTTAGCATCTTTTTCCCAATATACTCTGCATCTCTCCTCAGCACATGTCCAAACAGACGTAATCTTTCCTCTCTGGCTTCGTCTCCAAACCTTCCAACCTGGGCTGACCCTCTAATATACTTATTCCTAATCCTGTCCATCCTCGTCGCACCTAGTGCAAATCTTAACATCTTCAACTCTGCCACGTCAAGCTCCGACTCCTACCTTTTTGTCAATGCCACTGTCTCCAACCCATATAACATAGCTGGTCGCACTACCCTCTTGTAGACCTTCCCTTTCACTCTTACTGGTACGAGTCTGTCACAAATCACTCCAGACACTTTTCTCCACCCACTCCATCCTGCCTGTACTCTCTTCTTCACCTCTCTTCCACACTCACCATTACTCTGAACGGTTGATCCCAAGTACTTAAACTCATCCACCTTCACCACCTCTACTCCCTGCATCCTCACCATTCCTCTATCCTCCCTCTCATTCACACACATATATTCCATCTTAGTCCTGCTGACCTTCATTCCTATTTTCCCTAAAGCATATCTGCACCTCTCCAGGCTCTCCTCCACCTGTTCCCTACTCTCACTACAGATCACAATGTCTTCTGCAAACATCATAGTCCACGGGGACTCCTGTCTGATCTCATCTGTCAACCTGTCTGTCACCATTGCAAACATGCAAACAAGAAAGGGCTCAGAGCTGATCCTTGATGCAATCCCACCTCCACCTTAAACGCATAGTCACTCCCACCGCAGACCTCACCGCTGTCACACTACCCTTGTACATATCCTGTACCACTCTTACATACTTCTCTGACACTCCCGACTTCCTCATACAATACCACAACTCCTCTCTAGGCACCCTGTCATATGCTTTCTCTAAATCCACAAAGACACAATGCAACTCCTTCTGACCTTCTCTGTATTTCTCCATCAACACTCTCAAAGCAAACATCGCATCTGTAGTGCTCTTTCCTGGCATGAAACCATACTGCTGATCACTAATCATCACCTCCCTTTGCTCAGCATTCTATATAGGGCAAAACATTCAGACCTCTTAAATTTAGAATATCTGAACATCTTAGCGACATTAAACATCACAAAGAAACCAATGCCCTCTATAAACATACCATTTTACATAAAAATGCCAAATTTAATTTCACCATCATTGATAAAATAATGAGACCTAGAAACAATAAATTGGGTTGGCATGATTTGTTAAACAGTATGGAGAAAAAATGGATGGTTAAACTGGGAGGTCTCTTTAAACCAGGGCTTAATGAGCATCTTTAATTGATCACATGTCCTCTGAATTATGTATTTAAAGTATCTCTTACTTTGCTGATAAATACACTGATGAAGGCTATGTAACTATGCAGCCGAAACCGGTTTGTTTTTTTTTATTAAGGATACTTTCAATAAAGTATTTATTTGGAGCCACTGTATGCTGGTCTTTCTATTTTTTTGGTTTGCATTGACTTTCATTGAGACCGTGCAGCTGCCGTACTCGCAGAGGTTTCTGTTGTTTCAGTATCTCACATCAACCAACAGGCATGATCTTGATCACTTGCCAGCTGAAGAGGAACATGCACCACACTAGATTTCCAAGACGAGCTTGTGAACAGACTTTTCTGGAGGAGGATTTGAGAGATCTTTAGCCTCCTACTCCCTTATTTTTATGCTGGTGTGGTGCCATCCTGGGATCATGTGAAACTGTCTTCTGCCAGTGCATAATGCTGGACATCTGCAGCTGCCATTGTAAAACCGAGAGGTCAATTTTTTTTTCTTTATCTGCAGGAAGCAGGTTGAAATACTGGCATTTATGGCATGGCTTCATGTCATGCTCCTCACTCAGGCAATATAGAAATATTTGGAGTATTTCAGCTTCTAAGACAAGCAAAATAACGGTTTTAGTATGGACATAAAGATTAAGATCTGAACCATGCAAGGATCAGAAAAGAACTGTACAAAGCAGTGGTTAGGCATGCTGCTTTCCCTGACAAGGTATTATGCCATGCAAAGCCATCAGAGACAGCAAACGAGGAAACCTTAACAGTTAACCACTGCAGAGTCTTCTATTGTCAGATACTTAATATTTAAGTTTTCTAGCATTTTGTTATTTAAGTAAGAAGGCCAGGTTATTGTATAGTGTATGTTTAAGGTGGTTAGCTTGTATTACTCAAGGTTGCAAGAGTATTACACAGGGTAGAGGTCTTAACAACGATGGAGGATGGGGAAGGTGTTACTAGAGGTTATTGGTCATTTGTAACAGGTGGGGTGAACGTTGAAAAGTATAAATGTAGGTGTAGTGGGAGATGGGAGGGAACTGGGGTAAGGGAGCATAGTAGAGCCCAAGATGTGCAAGGGTGAAACAGAGGTGGCACACATAAGAGTAATGTCTTCTCAAAAGAAACAAATCAGTGAAGTTGGATTTAGAAGAAAGGTGAGCTTATTAAGATAATATAACAGAGATTAACCTACCAATGTTGTGCCAATGTAGCTGATGTAAAGAACAGCACCATACAGCACTATGTCAGTTAATATACTGAGGTAAATTGTCTTACCAAGCTTGATTTAAGTTAGGAGACTGAGTTGTACACAAGTTTCCTCCTAGGGACTAACACCAGTATTTTTTGTTTATTTTTTAGACTTTTCACCTCGTATACGTTTAGAAACAGAGTGCTTAAGCAATATATTTTCCTAATGTTTTTTGCAGGATATGCTATTGTCAGCTAAGCAACTATTGGCTAGAAGAAAAATTATATTGATTAATTTTAGTGGAAGAGGCTCAGTGTGCCCACTGTAAGATAGCGCGACACACTAAATAGAGTAGCTTATGATGTACTCTCTATTTAATGTAGACAGAGTACATTAGTAGCTTATGACTATGAACTGAACACTAATCATTATCAAAATAATGTTTTCCACTGGGGAGAGGTCTTGGTTGTAGATGACTAGTCTCAGTGAGTTTATTGGCAGCGTTTTCAGGAAGCTGGATGGTAATGCACTACATAAATATTTAGTTTTACTGTCCACAGGTGAAAGGGAAGAAATAGGCAGTGCAATACATAATTAGCAAAGGAAAGGAGAAAAATTAAACTGTGCTTAGTATTAGAGAAAGGTGTAGAGATTAAGAAAATATACCCCTACCTTCACCACCGTTCCCTGAGGTCCTTTGGCAAATGAATAAGAAACACCTTTGTAAGACTTCAGTGTGTGTGGGTGTGTGTGTGGAACGTACAGGACAGTGAACAAATTTGCTAGTGAATAAGAACCTTTAGAAACTAGAGCAGTTTAACCCAAATTATCAAAGTAGAGTAGTTTAACTCAGAATTTTGTATGCAATAAAACTCTTATGCCTTTGGTACTACTATCAGTCTAGGCAGCAATTAATGTCTCTCAGTTACACATATATGATACAGTTTGTTTTCTGAAATACTCAGAAAGGATTTCTATAACAGTATAAAACAAACAAAGACAGACTTCTATACCTTGTACTATAAGTCATTTACCAGAGACAGTTACAAGAAATATATATTATAATACTAAAAATACCAGCATGCAAGTTGACAACAGTAGTAATTTTAGGTGAAAGCATATAAAGAGTGCAAGGGGAGACACTAAATACTTGTTAGCTTAACACAGTGGCTGCCCAGGGGTGTAATTTCCTTGTGGACAAATTAATGAAGGCTCTCAGATTAACTAAAGAAAATAATTTATTTACATATTCAGTGCACTATAAAGAAAAATTCCATACAACACAATTAAATTCTGGTTCACGAGTATCATCTAAAAGCAGCTATGCCTGTCTGTATGTTTGGAGAAAAGCAGGTTAAGTAAGAATAGCAGTACCTCTCTGATATATTCAACGCACTTTAAGTGACCAACACCACCAGTAAAAACATATGATTAGTTAGGACTGCATCAGGAAAAAAAATCTGTACGACTGTTATTATCCTTAATAATATTCTTAATAATAATAATAATTATACTATTAATATAATAATTAATAATAACTATTAACTTAATGATAATTATTCTATTATTAACTATTACTATTAAGTTAACAATAATTATTCTTAATAATAATTTCTTGAATTACCCCTTGCTTCATCGTCGTTCCTTTCCACACTGAATAGTAGTTTTCGGCTTGTGCTATGTATAACAGCCTTAATTGAGTAACTCTAAATTATCGCTTCAAATCAGGTTATCCTAAACCTCCTTGTTCTGTTAGGAGGATCGACTTATCCCACTTGACTCTTCCCCTCTTCCCCTCCCCGATAAAATCCTTCAACACTTCATTAATTATTGTCCACAACTTCTCCTCTAGTTGATAAAAATATGCCTGATCTGTACATAAAACTAAAGGGACTAAAAACATTTTTTACTGCTTATATTTTACTATCCATGTCCATAGGCAAAAGCTTCTGGTTACTCAGTTTCTGTATTATCTTGCGTTTGGTCTCTTCCCACATATCCTCAAGCTGCTATAACCGAATCCTTTTTAAGCCACACTTGTAAATGCTTAATTTTATCATGTCCCCATATATTGCTGGACCAATTCATGTGTGGGTACACAGTTTACAGCTATAGCCTTTGTTTTATCTCCATTAATTTATATCTCAACAAAACCAGAAGCGTCTCAGAACATTCCACAACACTGAGATGTCCTTTTCTAGTTCCATCAGGTACAAAATAATATCATCTGCAAATAAAGTAAACTTTTCTTGAATACCATACCAATTATATCCTTGAATTTCTGAATCTCTTATTTTCTTCTAAATATAATGCAAATAACAAAAGGGAAAGAGGACATGCCTGCCTGGTTCCTCTGTTCAGATACAACTTATCACTTTGAATTTTGCCTCTGATCCCTCATATATCCTTATAATTATCTCATTAATGTATCAGGAAATGCAAATGCTCCCGCTGCCCTACTCATACAATCCCAGCTTACTCTATCAAATGCTTTCTCTGCATCAAGACCCACCGATAACAGTGCTATTCTCTTACATTCTGTTTCCTTCTGGATCACCGCTGTTCTATTAAGAATGTCAAATACTTGCCTCCCCTCCACAAAGCCACATTGGTCCATATCTATCAATTTTGGCATCACCTTTGCCTTTCTTTTAGCTATTATAGATAATCACAGTTTAGAAATGAAATGGGTCTATATATAGCTGGATCAGATGGGTCTTTACCATCTTTAGGTATTACAGCCACCGTGGCTTTTTTCTAGGATGTTGGTGCTACTTCTCCTTTTAAAATACTGTTAAACAAAACCTACCAAATCTTGATCGCTTTCTTCCTTCTTAGCTTATAAACTTCCACCGGAATACTATCTATCTCTGGAGACTTTGCTATAGATTGGTGATACTGCACCATGTTATGTCACCTCCTATCTTAACAGTTAGTTGGAGACTCATCTCCCTCTAACCTTGGCATATTTAAGTTTTCCATAGATCATTCTTTTTGTGCTTTTTCTGAATTTCCCCAGTTCTCTGCTTTATACAAATTTTCATAAAATTTCTGAAATATCTCTAATACCTCTACTGGATCTCAGTTATTTTTCTTGCTATAAATTTCCTAAGTTTGGCAATAACCCTTTCTACTTGTTGTTGCTTAAGTCGTTGGGCCAGAAGTTTTTGTGCTTTGGAGTAGTCATCAAAAAACAGTTGCTTAACAGCAATTTTTTTGAACTCATGTATTTATCCAGGTACTCCCTTATTTTCACTATAGCACTCTGCATGTGCTCCTCCTCTCTTCTTCTATGAGATCCTCCCTTTAGTAATACTTTAACCTTTGTCAGCCCATCTAAATAATTCTTATACCTTCTTAAGCAGATATTTTTTCTTTTATTTTCACCCCATTTTTAAACTCCACTTTCATTTTTATCGCACTCACTAGCTATATGTTATGGAGTACTTTCTATCTTCCCTAATAACTCCTGGATAATTTCCACTACACATTCCTTTGCCTCTTAACAGGTAGATGAGGCAGTACCAGAGACTTATCTTTACTTCATTACCTCACATTTTTATCTTCATAAATATTGGCTCATGATATGAAATAGTTACTGAATGCGTATCAAAGCTCTTAATTAAATGCACATGTTCCTGTGAAATACAATTTCTATCAAGTCTAGCCCAATTACTGTACCTTAGGGAGCAAAATGTAAATTCTGTCCGAGTTCCTGCTACTGAATTAATGTCTTTCATACTTAATATTTTTCATAAATTTCTTCAGAAATCTACTCTCTTTTGTTATATTTTCCCCTCTAGGTCTCCCAGATACATCTTCATTGCAAATAAAAATCCAGTCCCCACCTATAACTAATACTCCTTGCTGAAAGATGATTTCTCCACAATGTTTTTAAGTTTCAAAACAGCTCATCCCTTGTCAGTACCCCCTTAGTACTACAAATCTGCAATCATCATCTTTTTTTCCTCTTTTGCTACTACTGGAGCTGTTCTAGCAATGAGCACTCCTTTCCTTTTGTCCCGGACATTCTGCAGAATATCCATCCTGAAATCCTTTCTTTATCAAATTCACATGTTCAGAGAAGGGCTCCAGGAGCAGAAGAAAGAAAAATGGTGGTTTTCTGTTGAAGCAAAAAGGTGTATTTGTGGTGTTCCCTACTGATGCCTGACTATTCTGGGTCAATTCGGGAAGGTCCTCAGAGGACCTGCTTAAGGAGTCCGCCAGTACATTCTCCTGCGAAGGAATGTATACAGCTGTCAGAGTCACGGCCATTTGTGTGGATAGGTTCAATGCCCCCCATGCCAGTCTGCATAGTAAGACACTGTGCCCTCCCCGCATTTGTTCAGACACCACATAACTGTAGTGGTGTCAGTGTACACCATTAGTGTGCCTGGCTTCCACAGATGGAAGAATATCTGCAGTGCTTGCAGAAAGGCTCTCCCTTCCACAGGTTGAATGTGTTCTTTTAGGAGGGCCATTTCCCCTGCACTCACTGGGAACCTGTCCAGCCCCTCCACCCCATGATGATCTGTTCAAGGCATATGTGTGAAGAACTCGGTTGAGTACAGCTGGGTTGAAAGGAAGACCCAGACTGAGCAAGATTTGCTTTTCTCACCAGAGTAGCTCTTTTTTAAGGCAGGGTAAGAGAGAGATCAGGTTTGCAGAGGATGAGAATGTTCAAACCACAGTGAATTCAGGTACTACTGAATTTTCCTCATATGTAGTCTGGCCATTGGAAGCACGGGAATAGCAGTTGCCATGAAGCCCAAGGCCCTGAGTATCTCCCTTGCTGGGCGGTGAGACTCTAAGTAGAGGTGTTTGAAAAAGGAGGCCAGACAACATTTTCTGAAGAAGAAAGACAAGCATTATGTGACTGTCTATTGTAAACCCCACCCCCCCATAGACCAGATCCTAAGTGGGCATGAGGAGGGACTTTTTGAAGTTGACCACAAACTCTAGGATAGACAGTAGATGAACTCTGTAATTTACATGATCAAGGAAGGAGTCTATGGAGAGAGCTTGAATCAGCAGGTTGTGCAGATAAGGAAACGTTTGAATTCTGTGTGTGGCAAAAGCCACCACTACAACTACTCACTTTGCAAACAACTCTTGGTGACGTAGAAGGAACAAAGGGTGAAGCAGTAAACTGAAAATGCAATAAGCCAGAGAAAAATCTGAGAAATCTTCTGCAAGACGGTTGAATGGGGATGTGAAGGCAGTTATCCATTAGGTCTAGTGATACAAAAAGGCATGAGGAAGAATGAAAGGCAGAAGGGTGTACAAAGAGTATTTTGAAAGAGGGTACCTTTAGAAAGGTGTTTAGAACAGAGAGATCCAAAAATGGGTCTCCATTGCCCTTCCTTGACACCAGAAAGATTCTAGAATAGAACCCTTTTCCTATTTAGGAGGATGGCACTCTTTCTGTGGTATCCTGTTCCAGTAAGACCTGAATGACAGGGTTAAGCAAAGGCAGCTCATTAAGTGGTGATGAAGGCACGCTCTTTAGAGAGGGAATGCTTTCCCATGACATGGCAAAGCCTTCTTTGATGGCAGTCAGAAAACATTTGGCCGTAGTTACTTCCCAGAAAGGGAAGGACAGAGAAAGCCTTTTTGAAAGAGTGGTGGAGGGTTTGAGAAGGGGAGAGGTGTAGTTGGGAAGGTAGTCACAGGTTTTTGCTTCAGAAAGGAGGCTTCCCTAAAGGAGATTCCCTATGTGGTTTGTCTGAAAATCTCTTTCTTGGTGTTTTTGTTAGTGAATTGACCTAGTGGAAGTGGCCTTGGCTAGGTAGTTCCTGTGGTATCTAGGGACTGTAGAAAGTAAAATTTTCCTACAGTCTATCATGGTCTTACCTTGCTCTTGCAGGGCCTTGACGAATTTTGTAGCTTTTGGGCCAGACAAGAAATCTTTGTCAAGGGGTGAACCCAGGATTTTAGATTTAAAGTCCTCAGGGAATGACTGAATGAGCATCTTTGCATATCATTTGATGACTGAACTTGTGGCTACAGCCCTAGAAGAGGTATCCATAGCATTACAGCTGCATTTGTTGCTGTGCATGGCAAATAGAGTAGCTTGAGAAAGCAAGGCCAGCATTAGTTGCTTAGAATCTGCAGATTGTGGGTCTGACATGACCTTATACGCATACTGCAGGACAGACAGCAAATCTTTTGTCATTTGCATCTGGCAGTTAATAACTCTGAATGCAAGAGTGGAGATGTAGATCTTCTTTCCTCACTTATCCATAGCTCTACTACCCTTGTCTGTGGGTAGGGTGTTAGCACTGGTAAGAAATTTAGAAGATTCATGTGAGAAAAAGAGAGACCATGCCAGGGTCAGGCACAGGGTTCTTACACAAGTATTTACATTGATCAGGTACCTTATATAATTTTGTCTTGTCTTTTAAGTGCTGGTGGTTGAGAATCAGGAGCTGAACATGTACACTGAAAGGTATCCTAATATGCATCTCGCGTTTCTTCTCTGGCAGAAGGGCAATGTTGGATGTTGAGAATTCCTCCAATTTGGCTTAGGCCAGGTAGTTTGGACGATGAGTTTTGAGAAACATGTTAAGGGAGAAAAGCCTCAACCTAAGAGTTTAACCAATGAATGGCAGATGTAGCAGGTTCTGAAGATATGTTTTGGGCCTAAAGTCAGTGAGCAAGTTTTTATACAGGATCGGCCTACCACAGCACCACTTACCCTTCCTAGCCGACATCTAACAAAAATGATCTAAACAAACCAAAAACTTGAAAAAGAAAGATACCTTAATGAAGGATTTATATGAAATGCAAAAATGTGAAGCAACATTTCCAACCCAGATCAGCCCAACAAATGCACAAGCTGTGTTCAGGCAGACGGCAACATAGACTGAGGTACCAATGCGTACATCTGTCTATACAGCATATGAGCTGAGGTCATCTATCAGACATATACCCTAGAGAAGATAAAGCTTTGGTACCCTGGTCAGATGACAGATAATACTGCAACCGTGATTTCAGTCAGGATATCTATAGGCAATGAATGTAGTAAAAAGAGGCCCAAATACACGTAAAGCCAATGCTGAAGCCAGAAAAATGAATGGAAACAAAAAACCAGCAAGGCTACCATGACCATAAACAATCATAAAACAAATTTATTAAAACAAGGATAAGCGTTTTCGCGTTTACATATGCATCATCAGATCCATAAATTACCAAGCAAAGTACAGATATTTAAAATGACCGACAGCCAATCACATTACTTGTTAAAACAAATCAATCAACAAATACATTCATCTATGCAGTCTCCGCCTCTTTAAAGCTGGTTTCAGAAAACATTAGCACTAATGCCTGGAAATTTGTTGGCTTGCAACCTAAGAATCCATTTTAGCTCTAAACTTTCGAAATGACTGTTCAAATCACCTCCCCTAGGGTTCATCTTTACACACTAACACCCCTA
>NC_056733.1:761441461-761473961 GCF_019279795.1 Protopterus annectens
CCCCCTTGGGGTCCTGAAAATAATCCTCATGTGGTGAAGCCCAAGGTCTTTCTTGCAGATCTCCGTGATGAGAATTTCGTGTGACATGGGTAGATCTTGCATGCACCATTGAGCAAATAGGAGCCTGTGTAATATCCTCATGTGGAAGTGCGCCAAGGGAACTAGTGTTATTGCTGCCGCCATTGAGTCCAGGACTTTGACAACAAATCTCGCTTGAGTCTTCTTTCTCTCGATTAAGATTATAACCTGGTGTCGAATGACACCCTATCCTGAGGCAATTTTGCTATCATGTCTTTGGTATCTAAATCTGCCCCTATAAATGTAATATATTGACAGGGCAACAAGGCAGACTTTTTGTAGTTTTCAGTGATGCCTAGCTGAGAGCAGAGGCAGAATGTGGTTTCTTTGCCTCGTTTAGTCGATGCTCAGTGGTGGCGGTAAGGAGCAAGTTGTCTAGATATGGAAACACCCGGAATCCTAGATGCCTCACATGAGCCGTAACTACTGCCATGCATTTGGTGAAAACACTGGGGGCTGTGCTCTGAACTGGTAGTGACTGGCTCCCAGCCAGAAGCGTAGAAATCTCCTGGATCGCTTGTCCATCTTGATATGGTAGTACGCATCCTGGAGATCGATGAAGCACATCCAATTGTCCTTTCCCAAAAAGGGAAGTATGGACTGCAGTGTCACCATCCAGAGTTTTGTCTTCTTGACAGACTTGAAGTAACCAACAAACTGACAAAAAGAAGCCCACTGAGAGCCAAACCTGTAAAATAACTGGAACCAGGATAAACTGTAAAATAATTCTGCTTTAATCACCAAAATCCACAGAACTTAGTGCTTTCACCATAATACATATGGCTTCATCAGAGTCGAACACCAGTAAGTAAAGGTTATTCAAGGATGTATAAATGTGGGGCATGTATGAGGGGTCCTATGTGGCTATTACGGGTTATAATAGGTCTGTCCCTGTCCAGGAAGATGTTGTTGCAATTCAACAATGGTTGCATATACAGCCAATTGCACATCATGCCCAGCATTTTACATAGGAAAGACGGTGAGGAAATTGAAGGAAAGAATTGCAGAACACCTTAGAGCTATTAAGGACAAGGACACCCTGAATGCCCTGTATATGCACACCACAGTTTGCTCAAATTTTAAAAAGTTTTTCTTTGTATTGGGTCGAGTTATGCCAAATATTTGGGGAGGTGATGAGCTGAAGGTGGAAATGTTGGAAACAGCTTGGCAAATTAGATTAAATGCCACCCAGTACCCGGGTATAAATAATAGTATATCTATTCTTCTATATCTGAAATCAAGGAGTAACATCATTAACTAACAAAACAAAACACATGGTTTTTCTATAAGCAGTTTAGTTTTATTATACAAAAATTGTCACTATTAATTTTGAGTGGTCATTACAATGGTAATTTATTTATATATATTTTTTTTATTTTTAATATATGAAAAATTATTATAAATGACCAAATATGTTGAATATTTATCTATTTATATAAATATATTATATAAATATATATTTGTATTTAGTATTATAAAATTGTATGAATGGAAATAGGTGCAATAGTACAATATATATACATTTCTATGGAGTTTTGTAAGTGCTAGGAGTTGATTATATATAAACGTACACACATTCTTTGAATATACGAGTGTTTTTAAAGCAACTGGAACAGTTCAATAAGTTGTACTATTTTAGATTTTTTAGATTAAGTACTTTAGACTAATTATTTATTCACTAATGTATTAATGCATTGATGAATCTGACTGGTTGTTGCTGAGAAATACATAGGACAAAATCCAGAAGTAATAGCCAATGCCTTTAACTCTTTTTTTACCGAGACCATTCAGTCCCTAGCCAGTCAGCTCACCTCAGCTCCCTCACCTGTAACCTTAACTAAAGACCCTGCCCACCCCTCCTTTAACCTACAACCAACATCTACCTCCTATATTCGTAAACTTTTGAAAAAACTAAAACCAACAACCCTAGCAGTTGACCAACTCCCAGCCGAATACTTACAAATAGCGTCTGATGTCATAGCATATCCCGTATCAATCTTAATCAACAGAACCATAAAGTACAGTTTTGTACCTACCATAAATGTAGATGTTCGAGGATCTCCATTGCTGCAGTCCTTACATATGGGTATTCCGCTGTCCACAATCGGCCTGAATACCAAAGGGCTAGAACCGGCGTCGGTCATCGGCGCCCGAGACTGACGTCAGTACGTGCCAGTACAAATGCGCATGACCGACGCCATAACCTCAGTCTTTCTTGCCTCAGACGTCAGAATGCAAAAAACACCACCCAAACCCCAACCTAAAAAGAAAAGGGGGAAGGAGGGAGGGAAATTGGACTGCAGCAATGGAGATCCTCGAACATCTACATTTATGGTAGGTACAAAACTGTACTATGTTCTTCGCCTCCCATTGCTGCAGTCCTTACATATGGGTAGAATCCCAGAGCAACGGAAAAAAGGGAGGCTGGCCAACTAAATAGCATTAGGAGCTGCTAACATGCCCTGTAAGATTGCAGTGGCAAACCCAGCCCTAGACCTAGAATAAAGAGGTAAATGATAATGCTTTGTAAAGGTATGTACAGAACTCCAAGTAGCTGCCTCTAGAATGTCTTTAGTAGCTACCCCTCTCAAAAAAGCAGTAGAGGTGGCCGTAGCCCTAGTAGAATGAGGCCTGATCCCAACTGGAACCTCCTTTCCATGATGAGAGTAACAAAAAGCAATACAATGGCCAATCCACTTGGAAATAGTTTGTTTCGAGACAGCTTTCCCTCGTGAAGTCAAAGCAAACGAAACAAATAATTGTTGAGATCTTCTGTACTCTATGGTTCTGAACAAATAATACCTTAACTGCCTATGTACATCCAAAGAATGCAAAACTTTTTCCCCTTCATTTTGGGGGTCAGCATAAAAAGTAGGCAAATGTATAGATTGGTTCGGTTCAATGCCACATTAGAAATCACTTTAGGCAGAAAAGTAGGATTAGTACGTAAGGAAACTCTGTCCTTGTGAAAAATCAGAAAAGGTTCCACTGCCATGAGGGCCTGTAATTCAGATACCCTTCTAGCAGAAGTAACAGCCAATAGAAAAGCAGTCTTCCAAGACAACAACTTCAATTCAGCTGTAGATGCAGGTTCAAAAGGAGGCAGAGTCAGCTTTTCCAAAACAAAATTAAGATCCCAGGTAGGAGTAGGAGCCCTCCGTGGGGGTCTTATATTCTTTGCCCCTCTAAGAAACTGTTTAACCAATGGATGTGAAAATAAAGGAGGGTCACAATCATAGTGAGCAGAAATAGCTGCAGCATGCACTTTTACAGAAGAGAAGGACAAACCCTTGTCCAATAAAATAGTCAAATATTGCAATGTACAACTCAAATTAGGCAATTTGACATCAAAGCCTTTAGCTGAACTCCAAAGAAAAATCTCTTCCATTTATCAGCATAAACTTTTCGAGTACTAGGACGCCTGGCTTCCAAAATAACATCCAAAACTTGTTGAGGGAGCTGAAGGCCCTCCTTCTCTAAAACAGAATGCGCCAGGCTGTCAGGTGTACGGATTGCACCCTGACATTGAGAAAATGATTGTTTTCCTGAGACAATAAGTGAGGAATCTGTGGTAATGGCCAAGGTGTTCCATGAATTAAGCTCCTCAACAGAGGGTACCAATGCTGATGAGGCCAATCCGGTGCTATAAGGATCATGCAAGGTTTGTCCCTCCTGACTTTCAACAGCACCTTTGGAAGAAGAGGCAAAGGAGGAAAAGCATACCGTGAAGGTTGCTCCAACTGAAGGATAGTGCATCTATTTTCCAGGCTTTTGGATGAAACAGCCTTGTGCAAAACAGTGGCAGTTGGAAATTCAGAGGAGAAGCGAACAGATCTATGTCTGGAGTTCCCCAAGCCCTGGTCAACTGAAGAAATACCTGAGGGTCCAATTTCCATTCGTGAGGATCCACAATCTGTCTGCTCAGAACATCTGCTAAATTTTGTGCTCCTGGCAGAAACTGTGCTCGAAGAGTGATGTGCAGATTCAAAGCAGTTTCCCATAACAGCATTTATTGTCTGCAAAGAGGGTAAGAATGAGTTCCCCCCCTGCTTGTTGATGTACCACATGACAGTTGTGTTGTCTGTTCAAATCAACACCAGTCCTGGTTGAAGTGGGCTCTTGAATCCTTCCAAAGCAAATTGAACTGCCAGCATCTCTTTCATGTTGATATGCAAGTGAAGTAGCTCTGGGGCCAAAGGTCTTGAATCCATTTTCCTCTGAAATGAGCTCCCCAGGCTGACTCCGAGGCGTCTGTCGTCAATATCTGACTTGCCTCTGGTTGGGTCACAGAGAGCCCCTTGTTTAGGTGACATTCCTGAGCCCACCACAGAAATTCTTTCTGAATGCAAGGTAGAATCGAATGACAGTGTCCAAATCGTGGCTGTGTTGAGTCCAAATGCTTTTGAGATACCATTGTAGCTTCCTCATATGCAGTTTGGCATTGGGAAGTACTAGAATGCAAGATGCCATGAACCCCAAGGCTTGAAGGACTGTCCTTGCAGTCAGCCTGGACATTACTGATAGCTGTTGGAAGTATAGGTGAAGATTTCTTTGTTTGTCCGGGGTAAGAAATGCCATCTGAGCAGCTGTATTCAGTCTTACACCCGGAAAACACATCTCTTGTGAGGGTACTAGACTGGACTTTATTTCGTTCACAGAATACCCTAGGCAACTTAAAACTGTCATTACATACTGCAGATGTTGAAGAAGTTCGTGCTTGCCTTGAGCCAGAATCAAACAGTCGTCCAGATAAGGATAAATTTGAATTCCTGTTAGTCTGAGAAAAGCTATTACTGGAGCCAGGACTTTTGTGAATACCCTGGGCAGTAGACAAGCCAAAGGGCAATGCAGAGAACTGATAATGCAAATTCCCATTCGAAATCTCAGGAATTTTCTGCAACTGGGCCTGATAGGAATGTGAAGATAGGCCTCTTTGAGATCCAGAGTCACCATCCAGTGATCTTTGCCCAGCATAGGCAACAGCTGTTGCAGTGTTAACATCTTGAATTTTGGAATTTCCAGAAAGGTGTTTAGAATGGACAAATCCAGAATTGGCCTCCAAGTATTTCCTTTCTTTGGCACTAAGAAAGACGGGGAATAAAACCCTGTGCCTCTTTCTGCAGAAGGTACTTCCTGTATTGCTCCCAACTGAAGCAGAGAAGAAATTTGTGCCTGTGCTTCCAGTCTTTGCTGATGAGGCACATCCGGCATACCTTTGAAAGGAGGGAATGTGTGAAAATAAAATTTGTAGCCTCGATTTATTATGTCCAATACCCATTTGTCTTGGGTAACCAAATGCTAATTCCTTTTGAAAAGTCCCAGTTTTCCTCCTAGAGGAGCTGCCAGCAAGGCAGAGTCCGGCAGCTGAAGACAAAGGTCATTGGGTCTGTTTCCGAAAGGACTGACCCCTGCCCTCCCAGCAGAAGGGGTAGAAGAACTCAAAGACCTAGAAGTAACAGGGCCCTGAGAGGAAGCCCTACCTCTACCTCGCCTCGACCTGCCCCTAGATTGATAATCCGAAGAGGGAAAAGACCATCCCTTAGCAGGCCAATTCCTACTGAACTTAGGGGGCTGAACCTGTAAAAAGTCCTTAACTGTCTGCATAGACTTAGCTTTTTCCTCCATTTTTTTCAAAACTGATTCTACTGGAGGGCCAAAAGAACATCAGATTGCAGAGGAGCATCCATAATTCGAGCCTTAACATGCTCCGACAAGGTCTGATCTTTAAGCCAGGCATGCCTGCGAACAACTGAACTAGTAGCAGCCACCCTGGAAGAAGCCTGTAAAGCATCAAAACCACACTGCAAAGAATGCTTACCAACTTGGTCTGAAGCATGCACTAAATCCTGAAGCTCCTTACATTCAATACCTTCAGCTAAAGCATCTACTTTACATTTCAATTGGCCCAGCAAATAATTTTGATACCTGAGCATATGAAACTGACAATTTAAAGCTCTCATAGCCAAAGTAGAAGAGGTATACAGTTTTTTATCCCACCTATCCAGGGCCCTAGCATCCTTGTCCAGAGGAACTGGATTCCTAACCACAGAAGCCCTAACACCTTTTGGGCCTTGAGTAATAGTTTCTGGATCAGCCCTAGGACTCTTATATAAGTACTTGTGAGCTTCTGGAACCCTGTAGTATCTATCTGGTTTAACCGGGGCAGGAGGCAGAGAATCTGGGTTAAGGGCAGCCTCAGAAAATACATCCTGAACAACATCCAGTACAGGGGGAATAGCCAAGGGCCTATGCTGAGGCAAAAACAAGAATTCTCTTAGCCTTTTTCGAGAATCAGAATAATCCTGGCCCTCCCATTTGAAATGTTCCCTCATGGAATGCAAAGTCTCAGACAAAGAAAAATCTTCTGGAGGGGACGCAGAGGGAGTAGTGTCCTCAGCCTCCGAATCAGAATAGGGAGGGAAATCCTGAAGTTCTTCCACAGAGGAATCTGACTCATTGGAAGACTGAACCAAACCCTCCAACTCTGTCTCTACCCTGGGCCTCTTCGCAGGGGGGCATAGAACCCCTAATTAAAGTAATCAAATCTTCAGCCATCTTTAACATGTGCTTCCTAGGAGCTGGACCCTGGGGACTAGCACCAGCAGGGGCAGACTTAGACTTAGAATGGGCTTTGCTTTGAGAAGGAGGAGGCCTAACTACCCTATGAGGGGAGGGAACCACTGACATCAGAGAAGCACCCTCAGCCTGGCCTAACACAGGAGAAGCCACTTCCTGTAGTAACAAAGGCTTCCCTTGAGACTCAGGTAAACTTTCAGAAGGAGCCGCTGAAGTAGTCAGTGGTTCTCCAGAACCGGCGTCCGGAGTGGACGACTCATCCTGTTTGGACCGCAAAGACTTCTCTTTGCGTTTTTTAGAAGAACCAGGCGTCGGCGAATCCGACGGCATGTTGTAATTACGTTTACCAAACACCAGCCTAGCACAGTCCAACCGACGTTTAATAGTACGCTTGTTAAAAGTAGCACAAAAGCGACACCCAACAACGTCGTGCTCAGGCCCCAAACAAGGAATACAGAGTGAATGGTAATCCCTATGAGGAATCTGTTTCCCACAAGAAATACAGTTATTAACTTTTTCTGACATCCGTCAATACTGAGGCAAGAAAAAGACAAAAGTGTCTAACGGGTACTTAGCCCAACTTGGTCTCCGGTCTGAAACTCGAAAACCGACAATTCCAGAACGCCGAACGGCACTTGCAAATGCTGCTTCTGCTTAGGACCACGCGGCAAGAAAGACTGAGGTTATGGCGTCGGTCATGCGCATTTGTACTGGCACGTACTGACGTCAGTCTCGGGCGCCGATGACCGACGCCGGTTCTAGCCATTTGGTATTCGGGCCGATTGTGGACAGCGGAATACCCATATGTAAGGACTGCAGCAATGGGAGATGAAGAACATCTGAAGCTACCATTCCCTCCATATGGAAAATCTCTTATAACATCCCTCTCCACAAAGGCGGGACCACCACGGACACATCTAACTACAGACCCATAGCAATTCTGTCTCCACTAGCCAAAATTATGGAAAGATGTGTTCACAAACAACTCATAAACCACCTTACCCTTAACAGCCTCTTGTCTAATACCCAGCATGGTTTTCGTCCCCATCATAGCACAACCACTGCTCTTCTCTCCTTTGTTGACTCAGTCAACAACAACATAACAATAAATTAATATCCTCTGCTCTCTTTCTTGACCTATCGAAAGCCTTCGATATGGTCAATCACCAGCAGCTGCTCCATACCCTGGAAACCCTACAGCTTAACAATTCAACCATAAGTTGGTTTAAAGCTTACCTCTCTGGAAGAAAACAAGCTGTTCAGTGGCAAAGCAGGCTATCGGACTTACTCCCCAATAATATAGGTGTTCCCCAGGGCTCTATACTTGGTCCCCTTCTCTTCTCGGTCTTTATTAATGATCTTCACTCAGTCATACCCAAAGCCACCTGCATTCAATATGCAGACGACTCCACCCTGATCTGCTCTGACGTCTCTCTCACCAAACTCCAAGCCACAACCCAGAAATGTTTTACTATAGTAGAAAAATGGTTCTCGAATTAAAACTCTTACTTAATCCTACTAAAACCAAGTTACTATTATTTTTCCCCACTGTAACTACCTCCCAAGGAAAAGAACCACTAAATGTCAACAACCCAACCTTCCAAGTGTCTTCTACCAATGGTACCATTATTGAACCGGTCTCCAACACCAAACTACTAGGTGTGACCATTGACCACAAACTAAAATTTGATACACATGTCAGCCTGACCATCAAGTCTGTAAACAAGAAACTCGGGTCCATGTATAGAATAAAGAACTTCTTAACCCAACACACCAAACTATCGCACGCACCCATCTCCTTTCCACCCTTCTATATGCCTCCCCGATACTCTCATTTCTCAACAAGAGTGAGCTCAATAAACTTTCTACAGCCTATAACCATATAGCCAGATTTATAACGGGAATGCCTTATCAAACCCACCACTGCCTAAACCTAAAATCACTTGACTGGTTAGAATTGCCTAATATACTCAAACTCAACCAACTTGCTGAGGCATTTAAAATAATGAACCAAACAGACAAAACCCCCTCATTGAGCAAAATACTTACCCCCTACTCCAACCTCACTTGCCTCAGATCATCTAAAAGCCTCCAAGTGCAAACCATTAAATCTAACAACTCGGGAGGTGACACTCTCTATGCCAATTCCATTGGAAAACTCTGGAACTCCCTCCCAAACAAACTAAGACTCTTGACCTCTCTAAATCAATTCAAAAATCACCTCAAAGAATTCCTTAAGTCCCACTGGCTATGCCCCTGTACTAAACCAGACTAACACCAAACGTCCAACACCTCCTAGCCTCTTCCCATCCTAAAATCATCCTCTTTCCCAGAAGGAAGCACATTGTAACCTTCTTAGATTAACTACAAAAGCCTCCACCTGTTTCTTAATGGAATTAAAGCCAATTTGTTTTTATGTCTTTATGTGGATAATATTTACGCTTGCCTTCACCTGTAGTCAACAGAATGTATAGCCAATTGTTTATATGTCTTTATGTGTATAATACTTACTTTTGCTTGTATATGATATGCACCTTCTTTTTTTCTGACTATACTATGTATAATATCTACTTCTGCTTGTATATGATATGTACCTTCTTTTCTTCTGGAGCTTTTCTCCCCGGGCCTCTACTGAAAAAGGACATGTATCCAGCTAGACTAGCCCGGTCAACAAATGTAAAATAAATAAATAAATAAATAAATAAATAAATGATGCAACTATTTATACAAGTGTTTTAAAATTTTCCACTGACTCTGATGAAGCCATATGTATTATGGTGAAAGCACTAAGGTCTGTGGATTTTGGTGATTAAAGCAGAATTATTTTACAGTTTATCCTGGCTCCAGTTATTTTCTTGACAGACTTGTTGAGCCTGCTGAGATCCAGAATGGGCCTCCAGTCTCCTGTTTTCTTTGGTACTAAAAAGAACCTTGAGTAAGTTCCAGATCCGATTTGGTCTGTGGGGACTTCTTGGATGACTCGTTTTTCTAGTAACCTTTGTACTTCTAGAGCTGCTTGTTCCCTTAGATTGGGTGGCACATCTGGGATGGATTTTTGTTTTCTGGGGAGAGGATGGAGAAAGGAATACTGTATCCCCTGGATATTACCGACTGTACCCATATGTCTTCTGTGATACTTTGCCAGGCTTCTGGGTACAGTGACAATCTGCCCCTGACTGCCTCCAGAGGTGGACAGGCAGGACTCCTTTCAGGAGCACTGGAAGAGCCTACCAGAGAATGCATCTGTCACCCTGACTCTGCAGACCCCCTCTGCCACGATGGCGGCGTCTCACATTATTATTTCCCCCTCTGACCCTGGGGGAAAAAAAATCACCACATGAGTCAGGTGAAGCTCCCTGGGATTTCCGGAAACACATTTTTCTGCCTTTTTGACCCTTGAGATAAGGTCTAGTAGGCGTGGAAAAACATACTACCATGGCAGAGAGAGTCTTGCCATCCTGCTCACACCTGGTGAGAGTCTCTTTTACAATGGGCCCAAACGACAAGCCATCAAAAGGGGCATTGGTAAAGGACTTGAAGGGCTCCGCAAACTGACAAAGGCGCATCTAGGAATATCTCCGTAGGGTGACTGCTGTGCCTGCTGCCCTGCTTGCTCCATCGGCTGCATAGAAAATAAGCCGCATGGAGGAGTTAACTACAGAAGATAAGGTTGCAAGCTGAGAAGTTCTATCTGTAGCTCCCGCAGCTGTAGGATCCTGTAGGGTATCGCCTAGCTCTTTCAGGAGATCACTCTGGAGACGGGTGAAATGGGATAAATAATTCAGTGATCTAAGGGTAAAGGCCACTGAAGAAGAGACACGCTTCCCATATCTGTCCATCATATGGGACTACTTGTTTGGCAGATGGACACAAGAAGAGGTTTCTGCTAATTCCTTCTTTGTGGCTGCTGCAACCACCATAGCATCAACTGGCACGCCCTTAGTTAGGAAAGTGTTGTCGTCCAATGCAGTGATGAACTTATTGTGCCACCGCGGAACTGGTTCCATCAATTCTAGGAAGCTCCACGTCTTTCAACTTACGACTCCTACCAGCGGGTCGAAGGGTGAAGACACCCAAGAGGTGGAGGGTCGGGAACTGAATGCGTCCAGGTACACGGACTAGTCTTCAGAAGGGGAAAAGGATTTCCAGCCACCGCTCTGCTTAAGGATTTCCAGGATGTCTGAAAAAAGAGACATCCTTAGAGGGTGACCATGGGGACCCTTCTGAGTCCTCAACGTCGGTGTCCGATGTCTAAGACTCAGGGGAGTCCAGGTGCTTCCTCTTGCAGTCCTCTTCCGTGGGAACTTCACCGAGGGGTGCTCTGGAGCGGTCAAAGGGGTGTCCTGGGGCATTGGTTCCCTACACTTGGGGAGGAGGGGTGGCTCGGAGGTGGACACTGGCCCAGAAGGAGCAGCTGGAGCTGAGGGTGGAGCGGTCTGAGGGGACAGCACACATCACCTCGAAGGTACCACAATCACGGCCCGATAGGGTCTCTGGCTCCGAAGAGCCCAGAGATCTCCTCTGAACCAAGAGTGATGGCTCCGAGGCCAATGTAGGCACCAAACTCACCTGCGCCGATGCTCCGAGTGGGAGAGTAGGATCCAACAAGGGTCCAATCTCACTCTTCCCCTTGAGTAAAAAAGGGAGCGTCGGCCCCCAGATCCTTTGAGAGAAGGTGGTATTGAAGGGATCGGAGCAGATGTCGATCCAATAGACCTGTGGTCTTCAGATTCTACGGTTAAGCCACAATGAACTCCATACTCTCTGGCTCTGAGCTCGGGTGAGTCGGAGGAGGAATTGGCGACAGGGTAGGTTGGACGGTCAGCTCCACTTCCATATGGGCTGGGCTTGATAAAATTTTTGCCAAGGCCGGTGTCCCACCCTCTCCACATAGTCATCCGAAAGGCTCCTGGACGATCGAGAGGAATGGGTGGACAATCAGTGACTGCCCGTCACAGACTGGAGAAGCAGAGACTGTGGTACGAAACGCACCGGATCCAAGCAGGGGGACCTAGACCTTTTATGGTTCTTAGATGGTTCTGAAGATACTGATGGAACCAAAGGAGATAAACCCTTGTCGGACCCGATAACTATTGGCTCCAGTGAATTAGTTTGTCTTTGCCCTTCGACGGTTCCAAGACCAGAGCAGAGGATCCAAGCAGGGGGACCTAGACCTTTTATGGTTCTTAGATGGTTCTGAAGATACTGATGGAACCAAAGGAGATAAACCCTTGTCGGACCCGATAGCTATTGGCTCCAGTGAATTAGTTTGTCTTTGCCCTTCGACGGTTCCAAGACCAGAGCCGAGGAAGATGTCAGTTTGGGGGTTTTGTGGTGTATTAGTAGAATTGTTTATATACTAAGTATATTAAGTATAATAAGTGTATTTTAAAAAATTTTTTATATATACTGTATTTTTAAGTTAGGGCAAGTGTATGTCAATTAAGTAGGATATAGTAATCAAGTTTTGAAAATTTGGCGCCAAATTAAGTATAAAAACTACGTCTAAAGAATGTATTAGGGTTCTGATGAAATCTGATAACAGATGAAAGCGCTTAACCATTCTTCGTGTTAACTACTTTTGGAGTTTTTGGAGTTTTTCGAATAAATCCTGTTTGGAAAGGCAGCTGTGTTTTTTACTCCTTCTCGGGTCAAGGTAGACCATTTCAGCAGGTTGTGTGCATTTAGTTTGGGGGTTTTGTCTGATTTTCCTTCCGGAGTCCCTTCCTTAGAAGCCTTGAATGGTCCTTTCAACAATCTCCTTAAAACAAGCTTGTTCTTGAGCTCCAGCAGGACTCTAGAACTAAAACCATGACAAATGGAACAAGAGTCCTGCAAGTGAACAGCTCCCAAACAGTAGAAGCAGCTGGTATGACCATGAGTAAGAGACATCTTTAGGGTGCAGGGAATCACATTTCCTGAATCCAGAAAGCTTAGATTCTTTAGCAACTTCTTTGGACATATTTACAACACAATGCAACAGAATCACAACAAGACAGTAAAATAGAAAGTTTTTTATGTGTGTGTATATATATATATATATATATATATTTTTTTTTTTTTTTTTTTTTTTTTACAGGGGAAAGAAACGGAAGGAGGAGAGTCTCTAAGTAAAACAACTCTGACTGAGGAGATGCCTCTAACTTAAACTGCTAGCTCCTAGAAGAAAGGAATAAGGGAGAGCCCTCTAACTAAAACGGGCTGAAGGGGAGGATGAATCCTCTAACTCACATGGATTTGTAAGATAGAAAGGAGGAAGAGGGTAAGCCTGAACGAAAAGTAAATGACAGCTTCAACAAACTGCAAGTAAACAAGGGATAGAGAGAGGGGTTAGACCCACAACAGAATCTAGTAAGCTATATGAAAAAACTGTGCTATCAAAAGGTAATTTTTATGAGAAATTACAAAAGAAAACAATTCAACTTAGCCTGAGCCAGTCATCAGCAATCCTGAAGCTTCAAGCGTCAAACGAGATCTGGGTAACTCTCGCTAAGCATGTTGGGATAAGGTCTAGGCTCGAGCCAGTGGAAGCTCTCGAGGTTTAGAATGCGGCCGGGTCGGAGCCGAGGATCGGATCTGAACCCAACCAACAAGAAGGAAGGTGAGATAGGGACAACATAACATTAGTTGTTTCAAGTCACTGGAATTTCTGAAGCCAAAGTCAGGTTTACGGCCTAAAATTTCTGAGGACAGCATCATTAGTTAGTAGATTCCAATTCTTACTTATAATATCACATACTAAATGACTATCGATGGTATAATTAGTGAAAAATCTCAAAACATTTTGTTTGTTCACCCTACTCCTGCTTCCACTATATGCACAGGCATGATCATCATGAAAATATGGTCTAGCTGTAGTATTCCTATTTCTTAAAACCTGTTTACCAGTTTCATTTACAAATCTCCCACTGCAGCCACTAGCTCGAAACTGTGATGATAGTAGCTCCATGTTTCTGACGCAATCGTCATCTGCAGTGCATAGTCTAGAAATTCTTGTGAACTGACCTTTAACCACACTGGAAAATACAAACCTGGGATGCATACTTTCATAGGTGTGTACTAGGCTAATGGCCATGGAGACTTTACAAGCCTAACCCATAGAAGTGTCCGGGCATCGTGCCGCCCGACGTTAGTTCCCAGGACCTCCATCAAGTAGAGCCACTGGAGTGATCCCTGGGGTGAACTTTCTTTTTCCCCATCCACTCATCAAGATTTCTCTTGAAGAGGCCAGTGAGGTGCTCTGCTTGACATGCATGGGAAGTCTATTTCAGAGCATGGGCAGTCTCTGGGTTATGAACCTGTCCCTCCAGGATGTTCAGTTGATTGTGGTAATGAGGTTGAGGACTCTGGAGTTTGTGTTAGAAGGCTGATCCCCCAGCAGATTTTCCTACAAAGTGTAATATCACTATCATCTGAGTCCCATATAACTTAATATCCAAAAAATCAATATTTGATGGAGACAATATTTATGTGAAAATTAAAACACTGGTGGTATTGTTAAACATTAAACATTGTTGTAGTTCACTCTCACTGCCATCACATAGAATGAATAAAACATCCACAAAGTGCCAATATAGCTTATTAGAACCAGAGTAGGAGCTATTATTGAGAACAAACTTCTCTTCCCAGTAATACATTACGAGGTTAACATAGGAGTTAGCACATGGGGTGCCGATAGCGACATCCCATTGCTGTAAATAAATCTCCAGTCCAAACATAAAGGCATTATTCTCTAATAATAGCTCCAAAAGGGTACATATAAGCATAATGGTATAACCCTTGTAGTCACTTTTGGTACATAACATCTCCCTTACAGCTTGTATACCAAAAATCATTAGGTATGCTCGTAAAAAATTTTTTTACATCAAGTGTCACAAACAATCTAGTAGAAACTTCCTTACTATAGAGTTTCAAATCCATTAAAAATTATTTGCATCTTGTAAGATAGTGGTCAAAGAACTAGGACCCTTTTTAATTTGTCTTCTACAAAAATCGATGTGAGCTCTGTCACCCATCCCACCCCTGCCACTATGGGTCTCAATGGTGGGTGTAAAGGGTCCTTGTGTATTTTTGGTAGCCCCTTTATCTCAGGCAAAAGACAATAATACAACTGTTCATCAATAGCCCGGCACATAAGTAAATGATGTAACACATCATGCACCTATTTTCTCAACTTATCAACCTTAATCGAGTCTATATTATATGATCGAAGAAACTCTTCTTCGAACACATATCTGACACACATACAGCGAACGCTGTAAACTGCGAATGGCCACGTCCTCGAATTTTTTCCTCGGGGAAAAAATTCAGTTGGCCGTTATCGGGAATTGCCCTTTTCTTCAATGCAGATCTCGGAGTTGGTATATTTAGTTGGGGGAGGCACAGTCCCCCACATCTTAATTAGTGTTTATTTTACGGCCACATGAACTTTTTCCAAAGGAAAAAAATTCGAGGACATGGCCATTCGTGGTTTACAGTGTTCGCTGTATACGTGTCTATTATTGTGTTCGAAGAAGAGATTCTTCTATCACATAATACAGACCCCCTCAATCCTATCGATTCACTTATATGTGCTATCATCATTCAACAAATTACGCATAGAATCATGATACTCAAGATAGTCCAGCATCACCAAGGCTCCCTCTTTTACTACATTCATTGCCTTTGCACTTTTTGACTGGCTCTAGACACCATGTGGCTGAAGGAGTTAATGTCAAGTTGAACTATAATCCTGCGAGCAATAGAATAGATGGGGTTGAATATGGTTAAACCTATGAGCAACCCGTTACTGGACACTATGCTTGAAGGTAATGACGGTCTCGGAAGAAGAATCTGACAATGGCAGTTACAATGATTTTGTAATGAAAATTAAAAAGTTTGAACAGGATTTGGATAAATTAGAGAGTCTACAAGGGAAGCATTTACATATGGAAGCCTGCCTGTACTTCAAAATAATCCCCAAAGGCATGCATGTTCTATGCATGCCTACCTATAGGGAAACCCACCCTCAACTTCTCAAGAAATGGCAGAAAACGAACCTGGATGTGGGATATGGATACATTCAGTTGATCCTAGAATACTTCAAACTGTTGGAAGATGAGCTGTTTCACCAGGTTCAATTACTACAAAATTAATTATTTCATCAGCTCAAGGGTGAATCTTATGAGCGAGCTTTAGACACAGTGTTTAATAATATAGCAGGCTATGAAACTAAATTGAAACAAGTTAAAATAAGAAAAATACAATGAGATTATAGGTATTTCAGTAATGGTAATGTATTTGCATGGTAAAGACAGTCCAATAAAGAGAGCTTAAGAATGAACTCTGTACATACAGAAATTGCTCCCTTAGTTACTGAAACAGCTAGCCTGCTGATGGATGTGCTAGGTGCTACTAATGCCAATGGCATTAGTTCATCTATGTGCACTCAGAAGTCCACTCAGGCAGATTTAAATCATGACATCAATACGCCACCCTCGAACCAGGAGGGATTAAAATATGAGGGGAAAGGAGTGAGACCTAAGACTCCACTTGTCATGATGGATTTTCCTTTGCCGATGAGGGTGAAAACCAGGACACCTACATGCTCCACCATAAAGAGGAAGTTATCGGAAAAACGTCAACCTCTGAACAGGAAACTTCGCAAAGAGAAAATCTGGTTGTAAATTTTATCTAGATACAACTTGGATGTCAGTGAGATGGCGGTCCTAAATAAAGGCACATCATTCATCCCTGCAGCCTCATCTGATGTGGGGGAGGTGCTCTTGGATTTACATCTTTTTGCTCAAAATCTGACTCTAAAGCTGACGTTTGGTGGACAAAGCAGCGGAAGTGCTGCTGAATTTAGAAGGCCTAGTCTATTCAATCCACAATTACCACCACATGTAAGTACTTTCGTACAAGTTTGCGAGAATGAAATTATACAGTCCCTGAGTGCTCCACATAAAAGAAGTTTCTATAATCTGAGCCGAGCCCAGCACAAAGCGCTGGTGTCACTTAAAAATAACGATGACATAATCAGACCAGTGGACAAGGGGGGAGCCTTGGTGATACTGGACTATCTTGATTATCATTATTCTATGCATAATTTGTTGAATAATAATAGCACATACTAAGTGAATTGATAGGACTGAGGTTGATATGTTGAGAAAACAAGTACATGATGTGTTACATGATTTACTTACGTGCCGGTTTATTGATGAACAGTTATATTATTTTCTTTTAGTAGAGCAACCTGTTTTGCCTGAGATAAAGGGGCTACCAAAATGCACAAGGACCCTTTACACACACCACTGAGACCCCATAGTGGCAGGGGCGAGATGGGTGACACAGCCTGAGATAAAGGGGCTACCAAAAATGCACAAGGACCCTTTACACACACCACTGAGACCCATAGTGGCAGGGACAGGATGGGTGTCACAGCCCAGGGACGTCAGGAGGCATACGCACTGTACTGATTTCAGTACAACTTCTTTAGAAGAGGGGGTAGCTTTTTTTTAAAAAAAAAAAATGTACGTACATATTTTTTCTTTTTAAACAGTGTTGGCTCCTTTAAGGAAGATACCAGCCAGTCGGAAGTGAGCTCACGTCATGTCCGGCTGGCTGCGAGCGGGAAATGTGCAGTAGTGAGTGAGTGGAAGACTATCGCAAACTGCACCTGTTGTTGTTGAATATCCTTGATTGTCGAACGAAGCACTGATTCGCCGTTGCCTGGCTCTGAAGATGAATCTAGCATCCCTTCTGTTGCCACTAGTGATCCTGAATGGACTGAGGATAGATTCCGGGTGGATAGAAAGAAGCTTGAAGCCATGTTGCAAGGTAAATAATATGCTTTCCCCCTGAAAAATAGTGTAGCTTGACAGCGAAGAATAACCGCGTTTTGAGTTATTTTGGATTTGTTGTGTGAAGTTATCTTCGTGTATTTGGCAGTATCAAGTCACCCACATGAAGTTTTTCATTTTCTCGTCCACCAGTGCTGAAGCTAGTTTTATTTTGAGGTAACGTTTTTATTTTTGTGTCTGTGTGTGTTGACAAACCACTTAAAACTTCAATGGTTTAGTTTGGTCAGACGAAGCTGCTGCAGAACTGGAGGAATGTTAGGCAAACTCTCCTTGCAATTTAATTTGAGATTTAGGAGCGTAGTGACCATTATAATGGACGTTGCTGGTGCTTTACGTTTTGTGCCATTTATACCACTTTTTGGCAGGGTCTGTGCTTGTAAATGTATACCTTTTAAAACATGCCCTTTATTGTCTAGTTAGTAATGCGACATCCTTAAAATGTGGACAAAAAGATTTGAAAATTATTATGTTGAGTACATCACACTAGTACCAAAGCAATGACCTTCCAGTAAAGGGAGGCATCTGGAAAAGTGCTTTGGGAATGGTGATCGGTATCTACTTTTTCTGAAACCATTTTTTTCAACTTTAGCCCCTTATATGAATGTTACAGGAGATGACCTCGCTTACAAATATAAATGCAAAACAAAATGCAACTTTCACTTGTGGGTATTTTCCTACTGGGTGAAGTGTTGCTTTTGGTTTATAAGACTAGTTGGCTACATGTAATTGTGAAAGGTAAGCAGAATAAAGACCATGTATGTTTATTTGTTTTTAGGAGTCTTGGATGTAGTATATATTAAAAAGGAACGAACATATGTGCTTCATTTAATGGTGGCGTTTTGTAACAAGCAATCCCCACAGACATTTTGGATAGTGTTGCCTATATAATTATCAAAAGTGTTTGCCTATTCAGCTGATCTTATTTGTTAAAACCTCTCCTTTATTTCCTTGCCCACCCTTTAGGTTTTAACGATGTTAAAAAAATCGTGCATTTCTTTTGTGCACCATCTGAAGATGAGGCAGTTAGAACTTTAGCATCAGCAAGTCACTGACAGCATTTCCCCATTTTCTCTCAAAAGGGTTTTTGCCATTCTATTACAAAAGTGGATGGGGTAGGAAACAATCGTTGCTTATATGATCAATTCAATAATAACTAAACTTGTAGTATTCATGGGTATAAAATCCCAGTCCAGGTTAGGCAGAGTCCCTCACTGACTCTCTTCAAGAGGAATCTTGATGAGTGGATGGGAGATCGTAGGTTTACCCCGGGTATCACTTCTGTGTCACTGTTAGACAGAGGCACAGTATACTAACCTTGAAAAAGGGCATAGCAAAATTCATTTAAAATGGGTGGCAAAAGCCAAACACACTCTGGCTAGGCTTGTAAATGCCCTAGGGCAGATAGCCTAGTATGAACCTATGATAAATACCTCAGAAAATGCATACTAATGCAAAACCCTATTATTCTAGCAACTTTCTAAGGATACACCACCATTACTTATAATCTGTACCTGACTTTGCTCCCTATTTTTATGGGCTTTATCCTGGATTTTAGCGCTAAGAAATTGAAGCTACAGTATGTCTCACAACAGTGACTAAAAATATTACTGAGGCCATTAAGTATATGCATACTCATTCATTTGACTGTGTGTGTGTAAATGCCCCCGCATAATGCACCTGTATGGCTATAGGTGTTCAGGCTCAAACCCCGTACCTTTGATTCAGGGTAAGAAGAGCCTAAAGTCCCTAATCACCACCATCTCTGAACTTTGTTCAGATTTATGAGAAGTGAGAACTGAGAACTGAAGTTGTATTTCCCCCATTATCGTTTTTGTTGTTTGTCCTGTTTTTTTGTGCTAAGGTGTGAAGTGAGAACTGAATTTGTATTCCCTCATTATTGGCTTTGTTTGTCCAGGTTTTTTGTGCTAAGAGGTTGACAGCTATCTAAATGATAGCCATTAAGTTTGTCTTCCTATTTTTCAAACTGCTGATTTAGCATAGTGGCATGTTGCAGTGACTGTAGTGCACATGGTTCTGGGTTCAAGACATGCATGGTGATAACACAGCATTTTATTCTAGCAACTTTCAAAAATTATACAAGTGATGTTTAAAATGTGTCCCTGGTTTTTGGGCTTTTGTCCCCCCCAATAAATGTTGGCTTTTTCCAGATTTCTTGTGCTGCAAAGTTCAGAGATACAGCTGAGTGTCAACATTTTACAAGGAGCTGAGAGCTGCAGGGGAACTAAAGTTTAGTGCTGCTTATGCTGAGTCTGCTTGTACTGTTACTAGCACAACAGGTAGTGTACTTGCTTTTGATGCAGAAGGCTGTGGGTTCTTCTCCCACAGTAGGTAGATGCATTGCTGATACTGTACTGTATTGTAAAGGGGGGGGTGGATGCTGTAGTCCATTTTGGTGAAGATATCTAGTAGTAACTATGAACCTGTTATCAGTTTGCCATCCATTCCCTATTGCAATATTACTAGTGTATCATTGTTTTTAATGCAACATAGGAAATGTATTCCTCAAGGGCAACAGGCACTTGTTTGCTAGCAGCATCCTCTTCATTAGTTACAGATTTCTTTAATGTGGAATTGTGTAGATGGCTTTTACTAGTTCAGAGATTGTGCATATTTACTGATACTGGTGGACTGTAAAAGTTTGAGTAGACTTTTATGATGGAAATGTTATGAATTGGGCTGTTTTGTCATTATTGGTGCATGCATTTTGTTTCACTGGTTAATGGAATAATGTTCAAAACAATAAATTTAAAACGCTCTCTAACAACTATACTGTACTGTACAAGGAATATAATTTAATACAATCAGGAAGGTGTATCAAAGAGCACGTGTATGTTTCATGTGCAAGGGGCCTATGACTTGAAAACAGCCCAAAGTTCATCTTTATCTGCCACTTGCAAAATGTATTTTCTTTGAATGTGGGTTTCAATGCTGTTTCAATGAATGTGAGTTTCAAGGGCAGAGAAGTTTTAATGCTAAGTCTAGTTTCATTGTGAGACTGCATTGCTTTGTTTAGCAGATATTTATTGGTGTTCGTGCTGTAAAATGCAAAATAAAACTTTTCTGGCAAATCATTTAGAAATGAAGTCACTAAATAATGACCGACGTTAAGTTTCAGATATCATAATCTTCAGAAAAATGCATGCTTAAGCAATACCTGATATTCTATCAAGTGTCTTAAGTTTATACAAGATCAATTTTTACTACTGTTTGTATGTTCCCCCAATATATTTGGCCATGTCCAGATTTCCTGCATTAAGAGGATGAGAGGTATGTGCAAATCGCTTTATAGAATTAGGAATATCCAAATCTCTTAACTGTCCCCAATTTTGGCTCAAAATGTTGCTCTCCCCCTAATCTCTCTGCAAAATAGCAATTTTGGAAGAAAACGTGGAGGGTTTACTTTTATAAATAACTGTAATAATCAGAGTTATACATTACTTTTATTTCAGAAATGCATGTAGATTCTCTCATTTTGTCAGCTGCTCAAGTTAACTGTGCTCATATTAAAATGGTGTCCCTTCTTTGACAGGTTCCCAGCTGTATTGTCTGGCAATTTTATATTTTTGAATCACATTTTGGTCCATTTTTCATAACATTGCGGTTTTCTGGCAAATTAGTGGCAAATCATTAAAGACTGAAATTAGAAAATAATGGCAGACATTGGAGTTTCAGATTTCATACCTTTCAGAAAATCCGTACTAATGCAAGACCTACTACTATTCTATTATCTTTCTAAGTTTGTAAGATCAATATTTAAAAAAAATGTCTTATTTTTGGGTCTTTGTCTCAGTTTTATTTATGAGTTTGTTGCTCTAAGAGGTTGAGAGGTATTTTGTGGGTGTGTGTGTGTGTGTGTGGTAGGTAGCATACCTCTCAACTGTCCAAATTTTGCAGAATGTCCAGATTTTTGCCCCATATTTTTTGTCTGGTCCTCATAAATTTTGTGATTTTCTAGAAAATCATTGAACGCTGAAGTTGCTAAATAATGACAGACATTTGAGTTTCAGACTTTATGACCTTTAGAAAAATTCATACTAGCACAAATCCTGTTATTCTAGCAAATTTCTCATACTAGCACAAATCCTGTTATTCTAGCAACTTTTCTAAGTTCACGAGAGCATTATTTAATATATGTCCCTGTTTATTTTAGGCTTTGTCCATATTTCTTGCACTAAGAGGTAGGTAGGGGTGTGTGTGTGAATGAAACGCCCTAGTTAGGGGTAGCAGGTGGTTAGTAATTTACTCAAGCTCAAAACCTGTACCTTAGTTACAGAAAACAAAAGCATGAATCCTCTATCCCAACTACCATGCTGCATTTTTCAAAGAACTGACTTTCAGGTTAATTTTCAATTCAAGGAACCAAGTTTGAGTGAATCTATATTATATTACTGAAGAGGCATTACAGCGAATGCCTCTTCATCGACACTAAAAGAGCGAACTGTGAATTACGAGAATGGCCATAGCCTGGCTGGGGAGGGGGGTAGCAGTTTGAGAGCTGCGAGTACAAATTTGAAAATCCTAGCTACACCCCTGACACAGCCCATGTCGATTTTTGTAGAAGACAAACTAAAAAGGGTCCTAGGTTCTTTGACCACTATTTTAAAACACAGAAATTTTTAATGGATTTGAAACGCTATAGTAAGGAAGTTTCTACAAGTTTGTTTGTGACACGATGTCAGAAATTTGTTTACGAGCATTCCTAATGATTTTAGTAAACAAGCTATTATGAAATGTTATGTACCAAGAGTGACTACAAGGGTGATACCATTATGCTTATATGTACCCTTTTGGAGTTAATATTAGATGATAATGCCTTTATGTTTGGATGGGAGATTTATTTACAGCAATGGGGTGTCGCTATGGGCAGCCCATGTGCTAACTCCTATGCTAACCTCGTAATGTATTACTGGGAAGAGAAGTCTGTTCTCAATACTAGCTCCTCCTCTGGTTTTATCAAGCTATATTGGCACTTTGTGGATGATGTATTCATTCTATGCGATAGCAATGAGAGTGAACTACAACAATTTTTAATGTTTATTAACAATACCACCAGTTTTTTAAGTTTCACATATACATTGTCTCCATTAAATATTGATTTTTTGGATATTAAGTTGTATAGGACTCAGACAGGTGACATTGATACTACACTTTATAGGAAAACCTTCTTGGGGAACAGCCTTCTAACAAATGAAAGTATGCATCCTAGATATGTATTTTCCAATGTGGTTAAAGGTCAGTTCGACATTAAAACATTTAATATTAAGAATGCTCTGACGAAGCATATTAAAGAAAATCCAGGGCATAGATTTTCTTTTAGGGTGTTACAATGTGTAAAGATGAACCCCAGGAGAGGTGATTTGAACAATCATTTTGAAAGTTTAGAGCTAATATGGATACTTAGGTTGCAAACCAACAAATGTCCAGGCATCAATGCTAACATTTGTCTGAAACCAGCCTTAAAGGGGAGGAGACTGCATACATGAATGAGTGCATTGATTGAATTGTTTTAACAAGTAATGTGATTGTCTCTCGGTCATTTTAAATGTGTACTTGGCTTGGTAATTTATGGATCTGATGAAGTGTGCATAAATGCGAAAGCGCTTATCCTTGTTTTAATAAATTTGTTTTAGGATTGTTTATGGTCATGGTAGCCTTTCCGTTTTTCTTTGTTTTGTTTTTTTGTTTCTGTTCAGGATATCTATAGGAATCAATCAGAGGAGGTTAGGAAAGAATGGGAAGAAATACTGGATAAGAAATTCACAAGGAAACAATAGCAGGACATATGTATGGCACTTGCAAATGCAACAAAGTTTAGAAGACTTAGGATTTTTGCTTGGAAGTATATGCATAGGTATTTTTATACACCATGCAGATTACAAAGAATTTTCCTCAGGTACTTGTCAAATGTTGGAGGTGATGGAGAAGAAAGAGATAACTGGGAAAGTACAGTTTTGTACCTACCATAAATGTAGATGTCCGATAGGTATGCATCTGCAGTCATAACATATGGGTTGTCCTGCCTCAGGCAGCCCTTCGGGTCGGCGGATTCCAAAGTCTGGGTCTGGCCTCGGCTGATGTCGCACTTCACCCGACGTCATAGCTCCTGGGGTATAAAGGCATCAGCCAACGCCATTTTCCTCAGTGTTTCTTGCCCCAGATGCCAGGTGCCCTCTAGGAAGGCTAAATTTGGATAAATGTAGAAAATTCCAAACAGTAGAAAGCAAAATATATATATATATATATATATATATATATACATATATACATACAAACAAATACACCATAATAGATTCCCCCAGCTAGCTAAAAGAGGGGTAAGTACCCTAGGAATACCACAAAGGGGAAGGAGGGTGGGTAATCCTGACTGCAGATGCATACCTATAGGACATCTACATTTATGGTAGGTACAAAACTGTACTATGTCCTTCAAGGATGCATCTGCAGTCATAACATATGGGTAGAATACCATAGCCAAACTGGGGGAGGAGGCCCTAAGATAATGATGGTGTAGTTAAGATCCCTTGTAAAACAGCAGTTGCAAAACCTGCTCGGGATCTGGAGTATAAAGGAAGATTATAATGCTTGGCAAATGTATGCACGGAGCTCCAAGTAGCAGCTTCTAAAATATCTTTGGTAGCCACTCCTCGTAGGAAAGCTGTAGTGGTGGCTGTCGCTCTTGTGGAGTGAGGCCTGATATTTTCAGGAGTTGTCTTTCCATGAAATGAGTAGCAGAATCTAATGCAATTTCCTATCCATTTTGAGATTGTCTGTTTTGAAATTGCTTTTCCTTGCACTCCTGTTGCATATGCTACCAGAAGCTGGTCAGTTTTTCTGCTGGCCTTAGTTCTGTCCAGATAGTAGCGTAGTTGTCTGTGTACATCCAAGGTGTGTAGTAGTTTTTCCCCCCTGTTCTGTGGGTTGGGGAAGAATGTAGGTAAATGTATAGCTTGGTTCAAGGATACCCTGGAGACCACCTTTGGCATAAAAGTAGGATTGGTTCTCAGAGACACTCTATCCTGATGGAAGATAAGGAAAGGTTGCACTGCCATTAATGCCTGTAACTCAGATACCCTTCTTGCTGAAGTGATTGCTAGCAGGAAGGCAGTCTTCCATCTTGTTGTCCGCTTGTATTAGGCAGTCGTCCAGGTATGGGTAAATTTGAATTCCCTGAAGCCTGCAATGAGCAATTACTGATGCCAGGCATTTAGTGAATACTCTGGGCGCAGTAGATAAGCCAAAGGGCAATGCTGAGAATTGATAATGCTCTGATCCTGCCAGAAATCTGAGGTGTCTTCTGCAATCTGGTCGTATAGGGACGTGCAGGTATGCCTCCTTGAGATCTAGAGTCACCAGCCAAGACTCCTTGCCCAACATGGGAAGAAGTTACTGTAGGGTCAGTATTTTGAATTTTGGAACAATGAGATATGTGTTCAGTGCGGACAAGTCGAGAATAGGCCTCCATTGATTTTCTTTTCTTGGTACAAGGAATAGTCTGGAGTAAAATCCTTGGCCTTGTTCCATAGATGGTACCTTTTCTATTGCTCTCATCCTTAGTAAGCTGATGATTTGTTTTAGAGCCTCTGATTTTTGGCTTGGTGGAAGGTTTGGCATTCCTCTCTTTTTTGGTAGAGTGTGGAAGTGAAACCTGTTGCCCTTGTCTATTGTTTGTAAAGTCCATTTGTCTCCTGTAATGCAATGCCAGTTTGTTGAAAATAAAGCTAGCTTTCCGCCCAAGGGTGCTTCCAGTTGTTCCCTGGTAGGCGGAATCAGAGCCAAGTCATTGTGTCTGTCCTGTGGAAGTGGTTGTAGTCGCAGCTGTGGCGGCACTTCTCTGGTTGGCAGGTTGCCACTGATGATCCCTGTAGGCACCCCTTGATTGACTTCTGCCTCTTGGGCGTCTATTTCTGCCTCTCTGTGCTCTGGAGGTGTCTGGAAAGGACCAATTCTTTGAAGGCCAATTTCTGCTAAACCTCGGAGGTTGGACCTGCAAAAAATCCTTGACTGTTTGGACAGATTTTGCTTTTTCTTCCACTTTCTTTAGAACCTCCTGTGCAGGGGAGCCAAACAAACTTTGTTTCTCCATAGGAGCATCTAGGAGTTTAGACTTAACATGGTCTGGTAAGGATTGTTCTTTTAACCAGGCATGCCTTCGAATCACTGCTCCAGTCATAGCTGATCTAAAAGAAGCCTCCAGTGCATCATAGCCACATTTTAAGAAGTGATTACTGACCTGCTGAGAATTATGTACCAAATCCTGAAGGGACTTACGGTCTATAGGTTCAGGAGAGGCCAGCTTTTTATTCAGCTGGTCTAACAAAAATTCCTGGTACTGTATCATGTGAAAATGACAGTTTAAAGCCCTGGCAGAAAGAGTAGCAGATGTATAAACCTTTTTACCCCATCTCTCTAATGCTCTAGATTCTCTTTCAGAGGGAAGTGGTTTTTTGGCAGAGGCAGCTGCAACACCTTTAGGGCCCTGAGAAATGGTTTCTGGGTCTGCAGCATGAGCCTTATACACGTGGTAGTGAGAGTCCGGGACCCTGTAATATCTGTCAGGTTTGGCATGGGCTGGAGGAAGAGAATCAGGGGCAGTACTGGCATCATTATATGCATCATCAACAACTGATCCATTTTGAGATTACTTGATGGTTTGGCCCAATTTATTATCACAAAACTAAGCACACAAACTTACGGTCTGACTGGGTGGGTTACAACGGTCCTAAATAAATAGAATCATGAATTGCCTGTGAACATATATTCTGCCTCATTAGATAATCTGAAGAATTTTGGAATTAAAACTGGTAGTTCTTAGAGGAACAGACAGAGAGTAGAAACTAGAGGAGGACCTTCAAAGGATGGATTAGGCCTAAGAGATATCTTACCTATCTTTGTGAAATATGGATATTTTGTTTTAATAGGGCTCTGAAGCTCTTCTGAGACCTTCTTGCTCCAGTACACTAACCAAGAGCCGCCCATGACAGATATTTTAATTTTCGCGTAGCAGCAGCGTTCAAAAGGGGAGATGTTGATGGCTTGAAGCACTAAATAGATTCATGGAAGCTTGAATAGTTGAACTTTGAATAGTTGAGGATTTTAATCCCTTGATTAAGAAGGGCAAGAATTTCAAAAACAAAACTTCTGGGACAGGGAGCAGGATTAGCCTGAGTGATAGGGAGTTAGCCTTGCTCTAGCAAACCTCTTCAATTTGTACTGAGTGGTGGGTTTAGTGGTGGGCTGAATGGGTCAAGACTCCGGTCTAATGTGTGTCCGGTCTAGTGTGGTGTGACTAAGGTCGGAAAGAATTCAATTCAGAGATTGATTAGCTGAGATTGAAGAGACTGATGCTGATGATAATGAATGATGGGAGATCGTCTGATCAGGTCTAAGGTCCACTGCATGCTTTTTTCAGCTTTTTACCATAAGGATCTGTAGAGGGGATTGGGGGCCAGTCAGAATCATTGAAGAACTAGCATCAGAGCTATTTTTTTGACTTGACTGGAAGGTGGGATTGGGGGAGGGAAGCAAAAAGGAACCCTGCTGGCCAGGCTGAGCTAGAGCATCCATGGCCGGGTTTTCCTGTGATGTGGGAAGAAGAGAGAAGAATCTTTGGCACTTGGTGTTCTGTGGAAAATGAAGATCGAAGCTGGCGTCCCCCATCTTTTGAAAAGTGGTGCATTGCATCCCAGATAAGCTCAGCCAATAAAGAACTTCATTTTGGCATAAGCAGCCGAGTCCGAGCGAGCCAGGATCGTCTTAACATCATTCAGAATGTGTGGCTGAATAGGATCACATAACATCTGATAGTACAGGTGGTATGGCTAAAGGCCTATGCTGTGGTAAGTGTAAAAAAGTCCTTAGCCTTTTCCTAGAATCAGAATAATCCTGACCCTGCCATTGGAAGTGTTCCCTCACTGAGTGTAGGGTTTCCCCAAATGAAAATTCTTCTGGAGGTGAAGCAGAAGGAATTGAGTCTTCTGCATCAGAATCCTCATAAGGTGATTATGGGCCTTCCTGATGGTCAGATAAATCTGAACCATCCGACGAATAGTCCGAGGAGAGAGGTTCAGGGGGTTCAGTCCTAGGCCTCTTATCAGGAGGGGGTTGAGAGGCCCTGTCTGGGTGAGGTTGGGATCCCCTGAACAGAGAAATAAGGTCCTCAGCAAGGCTGAGAATCTGGGAACTTGAGGTAGGCCTGTGAGAGGGAGCTTTTGTAGGTAAGGCCTTGGAAAGTTTGGCTGCTTTAGCCCTGGAAAAGGCCTTGATAGACATAGAAGCAGGGGGTCTAGCTGCCCCACGTGCAGGAGTAGAGATGTCCAATGGAATAGTGTCAGACAAATCTTGGGTGCCTGCTTCTTTAGCAGTAATTTCTGTAGCCGATTCAGCCATGGCCTGTGTGGCCTCGGTTATCGGAGGCATGCTTTCGGCCGAAGGGAGAACCGAGGTCTCTGTTTCAGCCGAAACCGAGACACTCGCGGGAGACATAACCGTGGTTTCAGCCGAAACCGCGGGCCGCGAGTGTCGGTCCTTTTCCTTGCGTTTTTTAGCTAAATGTGTAGTCGGAGTTTCCGACGGCATTTTGTATGCAAAAGTGGAGCCAAAAAACTCTTCTGCAAACTCCGACCGACGTCTGAGTGTCCGTCGGTTGAAGGAAGCACAGGCTAAACAAGCTGATACGTCGTGGTCTGGGCCTAAGCAAGGAAGGCAGTAAGAGTGGAAATCCTTATGAGGTATTTGTTTCCCACAAGTTAAACAATTATTTACTTTGTCTGACATCAGCTGAGGCAAGAAAGAGTCCCCAATGGGGTACTTAGCTTTTTTAGAAGTCTTCGGTAGTAGAAATCTCTGGATCTGACCGACCGGCACTTGCGAACAGCTTCTGCTTCGGGCACCGCGCGGCAAGAAAGACTGAGGAAAATGGCGTTGGCTGATGCCTTTATACCCCAGGAGCTATGACGTCGGGTGAAGTGCGACATCAGCCGAGGCCAGACCCAGACTTTGGAATCTGGCCGACCGAAGGGCTGCCTGAGGCAGGACAACCCATATGTTATGACTGCAGATGCATCCTTGAAGGACATCATATCTTTCAGGAGTGTGATGAGTTGTCATATTTTAAAAATTCTCTGCAGAATTATCTACACATAGTAAGGCCTTGTTAATTCTGGTGGCTGCAGAATTATCTACACATAGTAAAGCCTTGTTAATTCTGGTGGCTGCCAAAAAAGCAATTACTAGAAAATGGAAATAAAACCCTAAACAAACTGTATTTGAAATACTGAATATTGTAACAGAGATACAAGAACCGGAAGTAGGATTTATTTATTTATCTATTTATTTATTTTACATTTGTTAACCGGGAAATTCCGACTGGACCAGGTCCATTTTCAGCGGAGGCCCGGGGAGAAAAGCTCCAACATCAAGTTATACAAATACAGTACATCCAGCATAATACACAAAACAGGTTGCATCATGTATGCTGAGCATAGTAGGATAGGAACAAAATGCACAGAAAATTGTGGGAACAATATATGCAGAATAATGTTCTGGAGGGCAAGTGAAGTTTAGGAAAGACAGGAATTAAGCAATTTACGTAATGTTAGCTTGATGATAACTATACGAAAGAATATATGTGATGTATGTTAATATGATTTGCCTTCTTCTATATAAATATGCATTTGCCTATGGAATAATTCAATAAATGTGTTAAAAAATGCTCACTTTTTACCCTGCAAGATGCCACTACAAAGTGGCGTCTAGGAGAGGACAAATGTGTTCACATGTGCTCACCCCTATGGATTCTTGTTTATGTTTTCCCCAAGTCATGTAAGTACCTCTGCTACTTCCATCTAAAACTGCCTCAAAATACAAATATTTTCCTCCCAGAGAAAGATGTCCCCTCTAGCCACGCAGTTCTTCCCTCCACTTAAGTACAGTGGCACCTGGACAGACAAAGTTGAGTCACAATGTAATAGACAGGAACCTTTTCACTGAGTCAGCAAGCCAGCATATGCACATCAATCTTGTTCCATACATTTTCTATACAGCAAAGTGGAACACATGAAGCTGAAAATAAACAGATGCACGTCTCTTGCCTGGATGTTGCAGAAGATATGCCTCTGCCAGGTTGTTAAGCATGTGGTTTTTACTGATGCGGTCAACAGGGCAACGACAAGTTGGACAAAGAGAAGAACGCTCCATCCATCCAGAGTAACAAGCTGCACAGAATGTATGCATACAAGGCTGTAAACTAGTGAGAGAAATGGAAAAGCAAAGTCATATATGAATGCATGATAAGCAACAATGTGTATACAACCGCCATTTATAAAATCACATTGTTCAGCATGCTGCATCTCTGAGATGCATGCACAGGCTCTGCAGTGATATTCAGTTGCTTAATCATATGAATCAGCTTTAAACAGCAGTTTCATATCAGAGGGCATTATCACTCAAAAACTGCTTTTAAGCACTATAAGTACCACCACTACTAGTACAAAATGTAGAAAAAGTACAGTTGTGCAAGAAACTTACCACAAAGTACAGCTGTGTAAAATCTTACCATAACAGAAATTGTCCTTTTTACTGTTGCAGTATTCATCACCTCTGGGATCTCTTACCAAGAATAGCCCAGCTTCTGGCTAGCATACCAAAATCTATATTACCTAGGGCGCATCGTACGTCAGACATATGGCCCCCAAGCAAGCATAGGGCGTAAAGGTGACGTACGTATGCTTCCAGCTCAGAACTGAAGTGCCCCAGGAGAAGTAGGCCCTCCAGTGGAAAGGAGGACATGTCCATCGAGAAAAAAGGAATGAAGGAAGAGAAGGAAAGGAAACTCTTGGCCAGTACTAAAAATGTCACTCATGCAAAAAAAAAAAAAAACAAGAGAAAAGGTGGCAGGAGGGAGGGGGTGAATACTGCAACAATGAAAAGAAGGACATCTACTGTTACGCTAAGATTTTATATAACTTCCCTGTCTTTCCACATCAGTGTTGCAGTAATCACCTCTGGAAGAGGACAAAAACTACAGAGAAGGCGGGGAGGAGGAAGGCAAGACGTCCTCCACAAACCCATGCAGGATGGCCTAGACAAAACCTGTCCTGGCTCTGGAAATTACCTCCAATTTGTAATGTTTTGTGAAAGGGTGAACCAAGTAGTAGCTTCAAGAATGCAGTCGGTGTCCAAACCTTTGAAGAAAGCACCCAAAGAGGCCACTGCTCTAGTAGAATGAACCTTCATGGAAGCAGACAATTACTTGTCACAAAAAGAATAACAAAAAGAAATGGCCCTGGAAATTCAGGAGGAGACTATTTGCTTACAAAGTGGCAAATACAATGTCCTGGTATGAAAGGAAACAAAAAGCTGATCAGATTTATGAAAGGTTTTAGTTTTCTCTAAATAATATTTGAGCTGTCTATGCAAATCCAAAGTATGCAAAATCTCACTAGCAGATTGCAAAGAAGGGATAAAAAGCAGGTAGCTGGACATACTGATTAAGGGACAGCTCATTAACCACGTTGGCCATAAAAGGATTCGTATAGAGAAACACCTTCTCTCTGTGAAAAAAAAAATGAAAAAGGAGGGACCACCAACAAGGCATGTAGCTCAGATAACCTTCTGGCAGAGGTTAAAGCAATCAAAAATCAGTCTTCCAGTTGCAATGTTGCAAAGCAGTAGCAGGCTCAAAACGAACCTGAGTCAGCTTTTCAAGGACAAAATTAAGATCCTAAGAAGGAGGAATGGGCTTTCTTGAGGGTCTAAGATGGAGGCTTCCTTTAAGAAACTGCTTGACCTCAATTCTAGAGGCCAAAGAAAGAGCAAGTGGCAGAAAAGCAGAAATGGCTGACAAGTGATTTTTCACTGAAGAATATGTCAAGCCAGCATGCAGTAGCCCACACAGATATGAAAGAACAAAGGGACCCCACTGAAAAGGGGTTCTGGTGATGTTTAACACACCAAACAGAAAATCTCTTCCATCTGGATATACATGACTTCCTGGTTTTGGGTTTCCTGGCCTCCTGCAGGACTCTAAACACATCCTCAGAAAACTGGTGTTGGAAAGGAATCAAAACCCTATCACCCAATGGGTTAGTTGAAGAGTGGACAGATGAGGGTCTGTGCCTTTTTTCCTGTGTGAGAAGATCCATGCGTTGAGGCAATTTGTGATGAGTGCCCTAGGCAGTGGTGTCTGGGCCAAAGCACAGACATGATTTTTGGAGAGTCTTTGTCAATTTTGTGAAGGACCCTTGGAAGAAATAGAGGGAAGGAAAGGTTAAGGGCATTCAGACAGACGTATGATAATGGCGTTCGGATTGGCGGCAATGAAGTTCCGAGTTGGGAGCATACGTATGTCACCTTTATGGCCTACACTTGTATGGGGTGCATACATGTGGCGTTCCCTAGGTGATAAAAGCTTTGGTATGCTGTTCAGCTATTCTTGGCAGGAGATCACAGAGGTGATAAATACTACAACAGTGATATGGAAGGACATCAGTAGATGTCCTACTTTTCACTGTTGCAGTATTTTTTACATCAAGGATATCCTGCTGAGGATAGATGAACATCCATTCAGCTTACCAAAGCCTTTACAGCTTCTAAGTGCCGTACATCAGACATATGTCCTATGTCCAAGGTGTAACGCACATATGTGATGCATGAGCACCTAATCCTCAGAACTAAATTGTCCTACAGAACTTGAGCAACCCAAGAGAAGAAACAAAAGTATGTATATCCAGGAAGGGAAGAAGAGGAAGAAAGAAACAGGAAGGGAAGAAGAGGAAGAAAGAAACTAAGGAAGAGAGTAAGAAGGACCCCCACTGGCCAAAAGCCAGGCAACAGAGAAGAACAAGGGAAGGAGAACAGTTCAGAATACTACAACAGTGAAAAACAAAACATCTACTGTTACAATAAGTTCTTACATAAACGTACTATGTCCTTCCTTATCACTAAGGCATTATTCTTTACATCTGGGAGAGTGCAAAAGCTACTGA